>NW_009594254.1:0-9170 GCF_000690535.1 Cariama cristata | reverse complement strand
GCGCGGCCTGGCGGGAGCCGCTCACCGCTCGTGCTTGGCTTCCAGCACGTCCAAACCGCCCGCATTTATTGTTGTAAACTGAAGAGCTTGCGTGTAAACCCAAAATCCCACCAGTGCAGCTCCTCCTGCCTGTGTTTAGCCCCGTGCTGTTGGCATGAGGCAGATGCCAGACGCGTTTGCCATTCACTCGCTCTAACCTGCATGCCCCATGTGAAATGCCAGACTCTGCTAACAACCCATTCTCTGAACCTGCCAGTGACCTGCCCGCCCAGTGGAACGCAGCATCGCTCCTAGCGCAGTGTGGAGAAGACTGAAGAGGAGGTGTCGGCAAGCGGGGTTATCTGATACGGGTTTGCAGCTAGCCTAACGCGAGGAGAGGGGCGTAATTGCGTTATGGGGAAACCCTGGCAAGGGCAAAGCCCTGCTAGGTTACATGCCACATGTGTTTTCTCCTCCTGTGTCTGTCCTTGCGTGCTGTAGTACCAGCAGGACCTAGTGGTGCTGCAGGACAAGCTTCGCATCTCCAACAAGAAGCTGGAGGAATATGAGACCCGCTTCAAATGCCAGGAGGAGACGACGCAGAAGTTGATGCTGGAGTACCAGGCCAGGCTGGAGGAGAGTGAGGAGCGTCTCCGGAGACAGCAGGAGGATAAGGAGATCCAGATGAAGGGCATCATCAGCAGGTACAGGGGGGATGGGAGAGCTGGAGATGACAGTAAGGCGGGCAGCCTGGCTGGTGTTAGAGCTGGCCCCTGCTCAGGAGAATCAAGTTTTTTTGGAGGTGCATGCAGGTTTCCCATGTGGGTTTTCCAGCATTTATTCACTTCTTGCCCTCTGAGTTACAACCCCTGGGGGACATTTCAAGCCCTGACTCTTTGGGTCCCCCCATCAGTGTTACCTGGGACAAGGGAAACCCCGACGTCTTCCTGATTCACAAAGGCAAAACTTCAGGAGGGAAGAGCTGGCAGCCTGCCTCAGTTCTTGGAGGATCTGGCAGGCTTGCTCCTCTGTTCATATAAGCAATAGATGTAAAGATCACAATATTTTTTTCCTGACATTTAGCTAAAGTTCTCATCACTATCCTATTACTCCTAGCTATAAATCCCGTTTGCCCACCCAGTGGGATGTGGTATTTACATGTGTCCGGGACATAGACTGTTCCAGTGCAGCTAGCTGCACCTTTACCTGAGCCAAGCCAACTTAGTGCTTTAATCATCCTTCGTGAACGGGTCGGCATTCGCTGTTCGGTATCACTTAAGCTTTGGGACAATCTGCTATAGAGGTCTGTAGAGAAGAGTAAAAGAGCCAGAACAAAGACTGGTTCTAAGCTATTGGTTTGTGTGTAAGAAGAGGTAGTGCCAATGACTGCGTGTCTTCTGTGTGCCCAAATGCACAGCTGCAGGTCCTGGGAGCAGTGTGTGCCTCAGCATTGCAATTTCAGATGAGACAGTTTGACCTGGTGTGGATGATGGGGGCTGCGATGTGAAGCCAGTTCCATCTGTAGACTAGCTTCTCTGGTATTTCATCTCTCTTCCTACGTGCTTCAGAGATATACGTCACCCCTTTGCTTCTGTGGTGTCAAGGACTAAATGAGGACATCATCTGTCTAATTTGCTCTCGGTGGCTGATAGAGACATGTACGAGACTAATAACTGGGCTTAGCAGAGCCCCCAAAAATGTAATTTTTTTTCTTTTCTGTTCGGCTGCCAGACTGATGTCAGTTGAGGAGGAGCTAAAGAAGGACCATGCAGAAATGCAGGCTGCTGTGGATTCCAAGCAGAAGATCATTGATGCACAGGTGAGTCCCCGCTACCAAGGGCTGCAGCACTGCTCGGGGTGAGCCTGCCAACCTGCAGCCTCCCTGCCACGCAGCAGTGCCAGCTCAAGCACGGTGAGACTGCGCCGTGGCAGAGCGGGTCAGGCTTCAGTGGGATGTGCTTTACTGTCACAGCATTCGCATTCGTACAGCTGTTGCCAGCCTTGCAGCTTGGCAGGCGCCACGCAGGATGTGGGGGGTGGCAGTTTGTAGAAGGATCATGCCCTCAATTCAGTCAGTTTGTGGAGGGATCATATCCTCGTTGGCTCTTGGTGCTTTGTTTCCAGTAATGCTTGCGGAACCTGGGTACAGGGAACATAAAGCCGGACCAGAGCAAAACCAACGTGTTTTTTTCAGCCTTTGGGTTGTGGCTTGCAGGATTGGGAAGCTCAGTTATTGCTATAGATTACAATGGCAGAGGAGCATCAGGTGATGGGTGCAAAACACTGTGCTTGGAAAAGAGAATTCGAAAATACAGTCCATAATCTCTTCATTTGTCTAGGCAGAGATCAGCATCTTCTCTGCAGCTAGGCCTTCCTACAGGTTGTGGCTAGGTGATGATAGTATATTCTAGGCTTATTCTTAACAACCCTGTTAATCACTTATGAGTCAGTACTCATGACTAATTTACTGTATAGCTAATTAAAAAGAAGATGAGGCAACAGTAGTAACTTTGTAAAAAGAATCACTGTTATTCTGTAGAGTAATTTGTTCAAAGGTAGTAAATTATCCTGTTCCCGTCTGCACTCCGGCAAAGCCTAGCAGGTACAGGGGCACCTGTAAGGTGCGAGCGGCGCAGCCTGCAGCCTGCCAGCAGCTCTCCACAGGCTGTCCTGTCTCCTGCCGTCTTGCGTGTTACGTGTGAGGTGCTTACCATGAGCCACTCTACACTGCTCTTTTTGTCATCTCGGGCTGTACAGTAGCGTTGGACATGTTCTTACACGGACCTTCAAAGTTACATGCAGGCAAAGTACTGTGGCCCTCCGCATTGGTTCTGTTCCCTTCTGCTAGTGGCAGACGGAGAAGGGCGATGGCTTGTTCGGTGTCGCAAAGAAAAGGAGTCGCAGAATCAGGCTGCAACACAGAAGCTCTTGCTCCCATCCTTACGATACTGTAATTGGTGAGAGTTGCCATCAAAGCCATCCTGGGAGGCCGCAAGTCATTTAAACTATTAATTTACACTGACAAAAACCAATTAAACGCTGACAGGAATAACTGTCTTGGGAGAGCTTTGTTTTAGAAAAGGAATCTTACCATCTTCCTAACAGCTGCAGTTAGAGCAAACAATACAAAGGCTTTCTGTATAACCCAAGAATTGGAGAATCTATGTTACCTCCATTTTCTTCAGGATGCTAAAGTGCATTTAGCTCACATTGCACAGGCAAAGTACATTTGTGGCCCTGCTAATAGCAACAGATTTCAAAAAATGCTGTACTTAAAAAACCCACACCCAGAAATGCCAAAGAGAAAGGTCCTGGTCCAAGAGGCCTCTGGGTCGCTGCCTCAGGACAAGCCCTGGCATCGCAGCGGGACAGGTCTCCATGCGTTCCCACTGACCGTTCCCCTCTGCCCGTTTGTTTGCAGGAGAAACGCATTGCTTCACTGGATGCTGCCAACGCACGGTTAATGAGTGCCCTTACTCAGCTGAAAGAGAGGTACAGCATGCAGACACGTAATGGGATCTCCCCCACAAACCCAACTAAATTGCAGATTACAGAGAATGGAGAATTCAGAAACAGCAGTAATTGTTAACCCGTGGAGGGTGCTGCCGCAGGAGAGGAGGCCTGGCCAGAGAGACCGTGCAGCAGCAGGTGTGAGCCCCGGCTTCAAAGAACGGCTGCTCTCTCCCCCCCGAGAAACCAGCTCCTTGCTGCGGACGGCGCGCTTGACTGAGCCTTTGTGGGAGATGCTAATGCCAGCACATTGAGGGGACGGAAAGCTCGAGTGTGAGATGAGTGGCATAAGGAAATAACATATATTTGAGAATTGCTGTCACTGTTGGATTTAAATCAGTGTTTAATGTTCAAACAAAAGTAACCTTTTCCTTCTAAACTGCCCAAAGGATATGCCTCCCCCTCCCAGCAAGGAATAACGTCCTTGTCATTGCAGTAAGCGAAATAAAGGGAGCTGGGCAGCGCCTGCAGCAGGCAGCGGCCCAAAAGCGTGGGGCTGGATGTAGCCGTACGAGGGATGGCAGCAAAGCTTGGCCCGCGCCTCCTGTGCCTCCCCCCCGGAGCACAGCCCTCTCCCACAGCAAACCCCGAGCTGAGCCCAGACGCCTTTCCTAATGTGGCTTTTGTGAGGCCGCTGACTTTTACAACGGGTGCCTGTCCACGGGGCATTTATGCAGCTGATTAGTGTTTAATTAACTCAGCCCATATAGGGAGCACAGTCCAGATGGAAGGTCGGGGCGCACGCTGTGCGATGCGGTAGCCGAAGGGGTGCTGCGTGGGGAACACGGTGGCAGGGCAGCGGAGAAGGGCCGGGCTGGCGCTGCCGGGGGTCCCTGGGCAGCCCAGGGGAGCAGAGCAAGCCCAAGGCTCTGGCACGCAAGTGGAGAGAGGAGCTGGCACCTGGTGAATGGCGACTTGACTCCTCTCTACAGCTTCTGCTCTCTCACAAATAATGGGGAAGAGTCGTTGTAAGCAGTAGCCCCAGGGCACTGTCCCCCACACGCACACTTCTGGCCACAGAATAAAGTAAATGTTGCCTGAGCTTGGTCCCCGAGCTGTGAATGAGGTACAGGGGCTGGATGTCCTGCTGCCCGTTGCGGTAGAGGGGGAGCGAGGGGCTACGTGAAACGGCCAGCTTCTTGCCTGACAAAGGGTTCGTGATGGGGATGTAATGCTCTGTGCAGAGATTTTTACTATTTCTGGGGAGAAAAACAGACAAAGAAACAAGAAAAAGCCCTGAAGAACCATGAAGATCGGTAATTGTATTTCTTTTCTTTCACAGTATGCATTAGAAAAAAAAAGATCCCATTTTCTGGAATACTGTCCTCTTTAAATTGGGAATGAGCACTGCATGGAAATTAACCGGCTCGAAGAATGTAAAACATGGTCATAAGGGAGTAACCACCAAGAACAGCAGCCACCACCGAAAGCCCCCTTGTCAGGAGCACTGTGCAGGCATAAGCCAGGATTAGACTTTCCTAACTGCTGAAACACGCAGATTCGGCACATTCAGACACGTTGTGCTCAGCGGAGGGGTCACCTCCTTAACGGGGGATTGTGCCGCTGACCTGCCGCCACGGTGTGTTTGTTGGTTTGTGGTGTTTTTTTTTAAGTTAGTACTTGATGACTCCCACTCTCAGAGCAGGTCACTCGTACCAAGAGCCAGAGAGATTTCTCTGAGATACGGATGACAGTGTACAGTGTACAGGACATCTGCCTATTCCTCCCACTAAAGTTTAACACACTGCTCAACGCCTGTCCTAGCTCCTCCTGCCATGTGTAAATGTACAGTCAAAGGGCCTAGGATGTTCACTGAGCTCCGCACAGCTTAGGTACCGTCTCCAGCCTCCCGCTGCCGAGGCTGCCCGAGCAGGACGCTCTTTGCCAGTAAGCTCTGCATTGCCATGCTGCCCCACAGCCATAAGGCTCATTGACAGCATTCTTCCACATGCACTTGTTTTCAAAATTAAAGATGCTTTTCTTTTCCTAAACGTTTTTCTGTTCCCTGGAAGCCCTGGGCCAAGCCCGGTGCAGCCTGGTCCTTGGAGGAGCGAACGTGTTGCCCTGAGGTCTCCACAGCCCGCCAACGCCTGCCGAGTGGTGCAGTCACACAGCAGACCCCAAACGGAGCTCCTCAGAGAAAAGTAATAACTATTTATGACAAGTACAGTCACCTTTGAATTTTGGAGACTAGCACAGATGGCTTTGAAGAACCTCACAAAACTGACAAGGTTACAACTGGAGAAAGCCGCAGACAGGTTAGGGATGTACAGGGTCCTGTGAGCCCTTGGGTACGCACACGCACAGCTCCCACTGTCTCAGAGTCAAATACATTGTAAGAACCCTGCAAAAAAAGACTACTTTAAACCGCTGTTGCCCTGAGATGCATGTTTAGAGCTGATTGATTGAGTTCCAAAATACTGGTGTTGCGAGAGGTGGGAAGTTTTTCAAGAGAAGTAACATAGAGGAATGGAAACACTAAGAGGGCACGGGGGCGGGCGCCCCACCAGCGACGTTTCCATTCATACACGGAAATAATTTTGGGATGCAGTCAGTGCTCTGCGTAAGAGGTGGAAAAAAAGAAACACCCACAAAACAATTGTTTAGTACTGAGGCTAAGCACAGTACATCTTAATCTTCTCCTCAACCACAAGCCAAGGCACTGCTCCCCCCTGCCCCGATCTGTCAGAAACTCCTGGTTAACCTCAAACTTGCAAATTACTGAACACACATTGTTCTGCTGAAATAGCAGGAAGACTTAAATCCTTCCACAGCAAGCTATTAAAATATCTTTAAAAGTTCCAGTGCCAACACCTTCTGGAGTTGTTGCTTAGTTTCCTGAGCCAGTATGAAAAGAAATTCAAATCGGGACGAAGTCTTGTGACAGTAGAGAGATCCCCTCCCCATTTTCCACCCCGTCTCCTTCCCCTGCAACTGTCAACAACTGGACCTAAACGTGACCTTCCCCTAAAAAAGATTTGGGGGTAGGTTTTTAAGATCCGGGCTCAGTTCAGTTCTGTTACTTCAGTTTGTGTTTCTGTTATTTATAAACTGTACATTTAAATATGTGCGTGTGTGTGTGTGTGTGTGTGTGTGCGCGTGCGCATGTGCACGCGTGTCCACGCGTGAGCGAGCACGAGAGAGCGTGCAAGGACGCGCGAGCCCCGCGTGGCCAGGTTACCCGACGGGGCCTCGGACCGGTACCTGGCGTAGCAATACCCGAGGCAAGCCCAAGCGGTGCTGGCGGCACCAGAGCAAAGCAACCACTACCCGTAATGTTTTGTGAGCGGCTCCATTTTCTTGTTTTGTTCTTGCGCTTTCTACAGTAAGAGGCTGTTCTAGTGCAAACTCGTCAAAGTGTAAACAAAACAAAAACACACTCAGATTTTTATCTTAATACAAGTCTTAATATTTTTTGTAAATGTTTTCAGTGTTTACTGTAACGTATCTATCTCACTAACAGTTGTATATAGTAACTTACTTCTGGTGCTGCTTATTCGGTCAGGATTTGGCTGTATCTCACTGCTGTTTTGGAGAGGTGGACTCAAGCTAGCAAATCTGGATCCAGACACAGGTTATGATTTCAGCCTCCTCCCTTGGGGACCGGAGGGAAGGGAGAGAAGCCAGGGATCCAGGTTTGGGGTTGGCTCACCTCAACGATTCTGTTTTAAGAGTTTTGATTTGGGGTTTTGTTAAACTGTAGTGAACGCTTCCAAAAAAATGAGCAAAGTTTTGTGTAAAGGGGGATGGAATGGACTGAACAGTATCCCGCGGTCTCTGCAGACTGTAAGTATCATCGTTTTGGACGGGGATTATGGCTTCAGTGCCAAAAGACTGGAGGGACCCACGTCCTTCCCCATGCCAACTAATACTACAGTGTACTCACCAGCCCCTTTTGCACCAGTTTAAGCAAATCCTGCCGCCATCCAAAGAGTCCTGTGTCACTCTGCATTGTCATTTGAGTCTGGTTGGTTTTGTTCTCTGCTTTTGCGGTTGTGAAGCACTGATTGCACTGTGAGAACAGGCGGAATCCTCTGGCCTGGCAGCCAGCTCCATGGGTTGCTGCAGGGTCTGCTACTACTGATGGTCATAAAGGGCGAAGGGACTTGGTGGACCTAAGCGAGGCATCACAGGCTCTCCAAGGAAAGCAACCAGCAAGTAATCCATCATTTCCAAAGGTTAGGGCGCTCACAGGCTTTTCCCTGTTAGTAACCTCCATGCCCAGATGCAATAGAAAACACACTGAGGTCTCTTCTGTGGTGAGCAAGGAGAGGATTTTTAGTCACAGCAGGCGGAAGATAATACCCGGGTGGGTTCAGCGAGGACAGCCTCAGGCTGTGGCTCATAGATTTGATCTGCAAGGGGCTCATTTCCCCCAGCGGTCCCGGGGCAGGGCTAGCAGCCCCGTGAGACGCCTTTCCGACAGCAGCACCGCCGACCCGTGGTGTGCAGCAGCTCCGCCGCGGTCACTGCCCTGTCCCTGACACGAAGCTTTGCCTGGGGACCACGAAGCGGAAAGTCCAAAGGGAACAACTGTGACGCCGTCCCTGGGGTGGGCGAGCTCCCGTGCCGCACTCCCTCCTTCCTGCCCGCGGTGATGGTTGGGGTTGGCCTCCTCCCCAAAAGTCTGCCATCAAAGCAGCCCGGGCCTCCGGCCTGGCCAGTACCGGGACCTGACGTGGGTCAGAGCGCACGGCCTCGTGGCCACCAGGAGATCCCGTCACTGGCCACGCGAGGGGCAGTGCCCAGCTCCGAGTAGGCCTCTGACTCTTCAGGGCAATTTCAGAGGAGACTGCTTAGCCCCGAGCCTTGGACCTGTGGCACCTGCCCCGAGAACTGCCAAGCCCTGCTCGAGCCCTGCACAGAAAACTGTTGCCTTTTTATTTTCCGTTGGGGAAAATTACACATGGGGGGAGAGGGAGGACAACAGCAGCATGCCGACATGCAGCTCATGGGCTTTACAAACCAAATCCAGTCTTGAGGGCGTTGCACAACATTCAGAAACAACCACGCTTCGAAAAAAGGGTGTCACGGTCAAGCATTGACTTTCACAGATCACCCGAGCTGTGACACTGCTGTAAATGCCACGTGGTTCTGCATCAGCTACCGGTACCCCAGAGTGCAGTCTCCATGTTCACATGTTCCTTTATCATACATCACTGTGTCTTAAGAGATACCTCTCTCTGTATATCTGCTTAGGCTGATACTTGTTCCTGATAAGCAGTCGCTATGTTTTATATCCTCTTATAAAGAAAAACAAATCTTTTTTTGTAAGTATGTTTAAAAACAAAAAAGCAAAGTGGAAGTGTTGGCTGAATCTCCTTCAGCTCCTTTTAAACTATGTAATAATGTACAGAGAAAGTTGTTGGTGTTCAAAGAAATGATGTGCCCGTGCAATTTATGTACATTTGCAATTAGAAATATTAAAGATTTATTTAGATATTTTACATAAGTGCTCCAACATCTCTACTCAGTCATTTCCAGTTTTTAGCGCGTCCTGGCCCATGCTGCCCACGTACACACACGAATGTTCGTTCTACCTGTCTCCCCAGACAGATCATCTAAAATGCTGCTCCCAGTAGCATTTGAGCCACGGCCTGGCTGACCACCGCCTTCCCGTCCAGCACCCATCGCACAGCTTTGGGGAGGGCTGGGCGCTAGGGAGTCTTCAGGGACAAGCC
>NW_009594253.1:0-438 GCF_000690535.1 Cariama cristata | reverse complement strand
TCTCAAGCCTGTCCAAGTCCCTCTGGGTTGCATCCCTTCCCTCCAGTGACTTGACCACACCACACAGTTTGGTGTTGTTGGCAAACTTGCTGAGGGTGCACTCTGTCCCACTGTCCTTCTCACTGACAAAGACGTTAAACAGCGCCAGTCCCAGTACCGACCTCTGAGGAACGTCACTCATCACCAGTCTCCACTTGGACATCCAGCCATTGAACGCAACTCTTTGAGTGCGACCATCCAGCCAATTCCTCATCCACCGAGTGATTCAAATCCATGGCTCTCTAATTTAGAGACAAGGATGTCGTGTGGGACAGTGTCAAATGCTTTGCACAAGTCCAGGTGGATGATGTCCGTTGCTCTTCTCTTATCCACCAACACTGGAACCCTGTCATAGAAGGTCACCAAATTCGTCAGGCACAATTTGCCCTTAGTGAAGCC
>NW_009594252.1:44962-47135 GCF_000690535.1 Cariama cristata | reverse complement strand
CTGTGGGTCTGCCTTCCCTCGGAATCAGACGGTGCTCGGAAGGACAGGGGGAGAGGTGCTTTTTTCTTTCTCTCGTAGCTGGAAAAGTACAGAATTTCGCGAAGTGCCGTGTAAAGCCGTCTGAGTGCACGGGGATAATTTGAAGGGCTTTCATCCTAAGCGTTTGCATTGAGACATTGCTTCCCTTTACGGTTTTGTTTGGGTTTTTTATTTGTTGTTTTTTTTTTTTTTTAATCACCCTGTGCTTTTACCTAACGATTCTTTTTTATATTTTTAAAAAGTCATGTTTTAAAATTATTTCCCTTTCATCATTTCACTGTAAAGGTACCTACTCTGTATTTTTTTTTTCTTCACTCATTTATGTAAAAATATGCACGGATAAGCATTACATCATCTGAAAATGTTGAAGAGTCTTTCAGTCAATTAGAAAGTTAGGAAAGGAAAATTAGAGTGGAGGTAGAATAAGGCTAAACCTGTTATTTTTTTCTTTTTTTTCCCTCTTCATTCTGCCAACTCTTTGATTGACAAACATTTATTGTAGTTTCTGAATTTTTTTAATAGTTGATGGGGGTATTTTGGAACATCTAGATATATGTGATTGAAAGCCATGTCAGATGTGAAAATATGTTTAGATTGCATAACTTTTAATAAAATGCATATTAGCATTGCAGTTTAAGGACCGAAAACAAACGATGCTGTAGTCTGGGATTCTAGCTATTCTATTACATTGCCGCTTTCTTGGGTCTGAGAATGTAGCGTTGCCTGTAATGCATTACATCCCGACGGTTAAACCGGAGAGATTGAACACGCAATTCTCAAAATAGGCAAAGCAGGTAGAATGGGAAAACGTTTCTTGTACTGAATGAATGTGAGAGTAGCACAAGGCAAGGTGTGAGATTTTCCTGGAAGATACAAATAATTGAACCTCTAGCAGAGGGTGAGGAATGAATGCTGGGTGAGAGTGCCTTCACATCTTCTTAAGTATACGCTGGATGAGAAAACACATTGACAGGCATGGCCAGTCCAGTGCGAATAACCGGATAGATCATAAATTAGGAGGTGAATCTTAAGCGTGTATTAAGGGCTGTTTTAAAACATTTCATCTTTTGAGTGCCACAGAATGCAAAATGATTGAAAAACCTCGAACTGTAAACTTTAAAATTTTGCATTTCTTCTAGCAGTAAGTCTACTGTAACAAGTTCTAACGTTAAGAATTTCTTTATTTTTGAAAGACTGTGCCTTGCTCTCTGTCCTCTGCAGCCAGATACCTTGGAGGGAGAGACTTGCTGTTAACAAGACAGGCAGAGTCAGCCGGAAAGTATAGGCTCTCACTGGTGCTGGTCGTTTAAAACTAGATCTGCACAGGAAAGAGCCCTGTTTCTGTCAGGAAATCTTACATCTTTTAAAAAAAGAAAAGGCATATATGTTGGTCTACTGTACTGATGCTATAAATCTTACGTTCTAAGCTACTTAGTCCCCTTTCCAGGGGTCTTTTGAAGAACAGAGTAATTTTTTGCTTTATGAGGTTGAAATACTATGAAAATCACTTTCATTTATTCCTTGCTCTATGAAGTCAGTACCAATTTCACTTTCAGTATCCATGTGTTTTTGGATCACAGTCAAACCTGAATTTGCATCCCAAAGATTTTTTTCTAGTTTTACTAGTATAACATGTAAATGATAGATGCGTCTGCGTAGGGTCTGTACTGCCACACTGCAACATCTGTACCTTTGTGAATCTAGATTGCTAAAATAAAATGGGTTTGTGTATGGTGATGCTTTAAGAGGAAAGCACTGTAAAAGTACGTAGGGCATGGTTCAATGGTTCTTTGCAGCTCAAGAAGTGTGCTCGGTTTTAACATCATACTTGATGTCAAAATGCATATGTGGTTAGGATCTTCTTAAAGGAAACTTTTGAAAATGGCACCTACCTTCAGGTTAAGATTGAATAACTTTGGTTTTGTTTATTGGTAACGCTTATTTGGACTATCATATCGGAGTCAAGAGTCAGAGAATAATATTTTTAAAGGACTTCAGACTTTAATGCAATGTCATATCAGATATGTATCTCTTTGAAGGAAATGACTGCATATATAAATAGTTATGTCATGTGCATGTTTATTTTCATTATTCTATCTATAACTGTATCTGAACTCCCTTGTGTGAAAGGCAG
>NW_009594252.1:32436-44931 GCF_000690535.1 Cariama cristata | reverse complement strand
TTTGGGGCGGGGGGGGGGGGGGGGGGGGGGGCAGGCTATTGAAGGTTGCTTGGCTTCTGCTGTTGCCTTTTCTGAACCCCATATGGAACTATACTACGTTTACTTAAAACACAAGCACATGTACGAGTGGTTTTCAATTGTGTGTTACATTTCATTCTAATTTTGACTTTAAAATGTGTAAGATTGTTCATGTTTACATTCCTGGTGGTGGTTTTGGCTTGGTGATTGGGTGAGGTTTTTTTTTCCCCTTTTTGAGGGGAGAAATAGCTTAAAAAATAAACCCATACAGTATGAATTTAACCCTGTAGTTGTCGTCTTGGGCTAAGTTTCTGTTAAAGATAATGGAAACCATCAGAATAACAATAGCAAGGCTGGCTCCCATATTTCCCCACCGTCACTCAACACAAATAGATTTGGCTGGAGCAGGTATGAGCAGTGCCGGGTAGGCTTCATGTTTGTGAAATAGCTTCCTTCTGGGGACAATAAAATACTAACACGCTCTTACATCCAATTAGTATTTCTGAAGCCTGAAACCAAACCTTCCCAAATACCTGGTTGAAGCTTTTTAGATTTTGTGAAGGCTTTATACTCTCATTGCTCTGAATTTCTTAAAAATACAGGTAGCTGTTAACCATAAATGCATTGCAGCCTTAGTAAGAGCGTGGGACGACACAGGCATCCGCGGGAGCTCTGCAGTTAAATTCACCGCTTGGAAAGCCTGAGTCATGCAGTTACAAACCTGAGCAATACTTTGGCGTTACCTTCAGGGTTACTCTATCTGTGCTACCTTCCATGTTACTATACCAAAGTATTCCAGAAGCCAGCATGTACAGTTAACAGCGAGAGTCTACAGTAGCCTGGTTGTAATTAGTAAGAGGGCGTTTCATTAATTACAGGAGGAGGATGAGCTAGGGGAGAATGGCCTTCTTTAAAATCCTGGCTCTTTATTGTAATTACTGTGATAAAGTTAGTTCAGAATTAGGATGCTCTTTTCCGAAAACAGCATCTTTTGGTATCATTGCGTCCCTGCTGTAGGTATGCTGAACCCATTTGCAGGCTTTCTCTGGCTGCATTTCTTACATGCCTGTCCTCTGTAGATGTTCTGCTGAAATGAATGGAGCATCAGGAGGCACCCAATACAGTACAGATGACACTAAAAATAAATTTCCATTAAGATAATTTCCCATTTGAATCTTTTCCCTGCCCTGTATCTATCAATATGGGTTTTAGCAGCATATTAGAAGACTGCGAAGGGTCACACTGAACTGAGAGGAGGGGTTAGGCTGGAGAATGAGTGGTACTACTGACACTCTCCACAGAAAATGATGACCCTCGGTGCTGGGGATGAAACGTTTAAGGAAAAGAGCAAACGGCTCTCTTCGTAGAAACATACTGTAATACGTGCATAGCTTGCGTGGAATTGTGTAACCAAATCCTCACCTTTAGAAAGGTAAATATATGTGCAGAAAGGGTATAGCTTGGTACGTGTTTGTGGATGGCACAGTACAGCTGATGGTGTTTTTAATCTGGTGTTACTCAAGCTGTGAATAGCTATTAATTAATCCCCAAATGCCAAACCGAGACGAATTGTTACAGCTAGGCAGTCAGAGCCCATTGGGAATCTCTCCTTCCCTTTCTCCCCTGCTCAGGGTGTACCGATCCCCAGGCTGTGGGCTCGCCGGCCGTGGCTTTCGCACCCCGGAGTGGGCAGCGTGTGGTGCTGCCGGCGGCCGAGAGCCGGTGCCACGCGACACTAGTGGGCAGCAAACCACGCGAGTCTGGCAAGGCGTTGGATTTGTGAAAAGCAAATGTTGGATTTGTGAAAAGCAAATCATGCCTAACTGGTGTTACCATTACTCTGTTATCCTCTGGTGCTTACCTGCTGCCTTATTTCTTAAGCAGTAAAGCAAGGTGCACTGGGCTGTAATTCCCAAGTCCATCCTTTTTAATACAATAGCTGTACGTGCTCATCTCTTCTCCTTTATCATAACTTTAGACTTTGGGGTAGTTTCTAATGTCCCATTAACTTTTTTTTTTAATGATGTTTGCATTTGAAGACAAGTAAAATTCAGCAGTGGTTTCTGAAAAGTGCTTTCTGAAAAGCCATGGGAACAGACGGTGCCCGAAGGAGGCATTTTGACTGCGTTTTTCTGTCAGCGGTCACTAAATTCTTTAACTGGTAGACATTGTGTCTTCTTTCCATAGCACTGAGTGGCAGACGCATGTGATGGCAGAGGTATTTTTGGGAACGGTTTAAAGTGAAGTTGGTTTCCACAAATCCATAAACCCTGTTAAATAGCTTACAGGTCTGCACTGTGATGTCAGTGGCATCTCTTTCCAGTCGCATCCAGAAAAGTTTAGAAGTTAGTTTTAATTTTGTTTGATCTTGAGTAAACTTTTGTCAGGTAACATAGCAATAAATCGAATTATTTGGAAAAATCCTTTCGGCTTGGAGTAGCTCATCCAGAAATTTCCAGCTCATGAGCTGTGCAAGGCTCTGGGTACAGGGGCAGCTGGGCTCAGGCTGGACCTCAACTTTTTGTGACTTTGCCTGGATGAGTGTCTGAACAAATATGCTGCTCTCTTGGGTGGGGATATAATCTCCTTTACCTATTTAATAAACACTGAAATGACCAAAAAAAAATAAATATCGAAAAGCAGTGGAATAAACATCTTTGGGGGAGACGGTCGGGGTAGTGGATTGAGGAGCAAAATAGATGGAGCTCTTTCTTTTCCCGTTAGAGTTTGCTCTAGTTAACAAGTTGTGTGTAGGATCAAGGCCTGTTTGAACATAGCACTCATTTAGCCTTTGATTTTAATTGGAGCATGCCATTTATCGATCTCTCAGTCTAGGACTCTTTCAGATATGCAGTGGGAAAGACAGTAATTTCAGCTTTCACTTTAAGAGCTGGAGAAGGCAGAAAAACGCTATCTTAATTATTCTAAGGGACAGGTTTTTTATTTAAAAAAAAAAGCTTTCTTTTGAGTCATTGAAACTCTAAAAGTACTAAAAAAATCCATTTAAGCAATACTGGTCTGTAGATTGGAATACTTAATTATTTCAAGGTGAATGTGTAGGTGTATGCAGTTAAATTACTTGTTTCACAATATAGTTTGAGATATTTCACAATCCTTTTTAATCAGCACCTCCTTTTCCTTTAACCTGTTATGAAATCAATTAAATTAAGATTTCAAATTCTGTTATTCTTCAAAAGAAACCTTATCTTCCCAGTCTTCACCTCCCTGTCTCTTAAAAGCATTTCATCAAACAATTTATATTTTCAAAAATAACATAACATAAAATGGGAGGTATTTCATAAGAGCGATGTTTCAGAGCACTGAAGAGAACCTCTTTAAGGACAAGCCACAGATTCCTCAGATACTTGTTAGCACTGTGGGCTTTTCTTGTCATTGCTATTTCTTTTTTTTTTTTATACTGCCATTCACTAAAAAAAATTCTTATTACCTCATAAGTATTTTTTTTTTCTATTAGGGCATTGGATGACTCATCAGAAAGAGAGAAACTAGGATACAGCAATATATACCTTTCATAGTGGAGTTGGCAACAAATGTTATGATACATATTGAGGAAATAAAGGCAGGCAAACGGATGGACAGACGCGATGACAGAGATTAACAAGTCTTCCCAGCATCCCTATTTAAGCTATTTTTACTTAGAAGGCAGGGAGTAAGATTTAAGAGTGAGCCAGCAATCCTATTTATAGAAAGCCGTTTTTAAATGCAAAGGCTTTGAGAAAGAGAGTCACCTCCATACTAAACACCAGCCTCCCTGGAACCTCCTAGTAATTGAGGGAGAGAGCAGCCCGGCGACCCACGCTGCATCACTGATGTGTCTCTGCCGAAGCTTCCAGAAGGACAGACCCTGCACAAGCGCGGGAGCACGGCCCATGGGGCAGCCCGAGAGCATGTCTGAAAATAGCACCCTGCTACGTGTCGACGTGGCAGATAAAGGCACATACAAGGATCACCTGAGAATTTATTTTTTTTTTTACCTGGTTAACATTCAGAGCCTTCTACAAGCACGCCAGCATGTGAGGTGAAGACCAGCCATCCTGCTTGTGTGGCTCTTAATGTAGTATGTCAGGGATACAGTTCCTTCTGAGATGATTTTATATATATATATATGTTTATACGCACACACACATATATATATATGTACATCTGTATAGCTTGTAATTGCTTAAAAGCCACTGTATATGGAAAATCTGGCACTTACTTGGCTGTCCAAGTATACTGATGCTATTTTCTTCCAATTAATTACACAGTAATCCCATGCAGAAGATTTATGGCTGAAGATTTATGTTTGTACTAGGTTAAAAATTATTCCTGGTAATTTTCTGTCTGAAGTAATTTTTTGAGTAAATTTTGGGGAGCCCTCCAATGTTTTAAGAATATCAGAAACACGGTGCTTGAAAGGACTTGGGGATCCTTCGGTACGATTATGACTATGTTGCTCTGTAGGTGCGAATAGTTGCCTGTCTACATCATCCACTCCCAGTGATTCTATAGGTGACTTTGTAGGGTTGCTCTGTCTATATAAATATCTGTTGGCGTGAAATCATCCAATGTGGTTTTGCAAAGGGGTGGCTTACGTCAAGCCTGCACACTAAGGGCGTTTGTCTCTCAGCGTTGGAGAGTGGCAGCCCGCCACAGCCCCAGTTCATAGGTGTCGCAGAATTCAGGGATGCGACAGCAGTGCTTGTTTTCAGTTCTCTTCTTTAGAAGCATCTCCATGATAACATGTTGTTGTTCAGTAGAGTTTCCGAGAGGTTTAGTAGTTGGTATGGAGTTCAAATGCCAAATGTAAGTCTTTGACATGTGGCTCTTGTTTAAGCTGACGGAGAAGGCTAGCTGGGATGCTGGAATGTGCAGACTCGGAGGAACCCGTATGTTGTTGTCACAGCGCGTACTGGAGTGCCCAGATGGCAGGGTAGCATTCGAATGCACTGTCATCCTAGTCGGTTGCTTTTTCCCAGACTGTGGAAGGGTGACGCATAGAATGTAAGCTCTGGCTTTTCCTAAATTCTCTTGCGTGATTATTTTTTTCTCTCAGAAATCACTGTGTGTTGGGGTTTTTTTGTTTGTTTGTTTTTTTTGTTTTACAGTATTACCTTCTGAAGTCTTTGAGGTTTTGTGTGGGAATGTTGTTACTTGGAATTTGGGCCCTGACTCAGGAAAATATTGTGACTGCGTAAAGTCAGTCTCTTGAAAAACTAAGAGGTGAGCATGTGACATGGTGTTAGACCACTTCTGGCTTCAGCGAAGGACAGAAGAAGTCCTTGACAAAGTCCTTTTTGTTATGAAAAGCGTATTTTGATGTCCCTGGAATGAGATCTTGGTGGAAAAGATGTCATTCAAGCAAACCAGGCTTTCGGTGGACTTCTAAACAGAAAAGGCCTCCTGTGGTTCGCAATCCAGAAGGTCCTGCACACACCGCGGCTGAGTCTTCTCCTCCCATTAGATGTCTTTTCTGTGAGGCAGTTTAAAAGCCAGTTCACGTATTATTTCTAGACAGGTCAACCACACTTTGGGTTGCAACTGCAGTTGTAAAGCATAGAGCAAGGCATTTGCTATGTCATGATATGAAGGAGGTAATTTGGGAGCCTGTCACTGAAGTACAAGTTCTGCAGATGTGTCTGTGGACATCTAATGTAGAGATGCATAGTAGAGCGATTCCTAAACGTCTAGAGTAATGATCTGCATTATACTAGTTCATGCTTTTAGCTGTATGTGTTTAGGAAGCTTTCCTTTGTACTTTCTTCCTAGTCTTGTTGTGTGACCTGAAGGTTTCTCTTCCACCAAGACAACCTTTTCCAGAACCCTGTCGTTTTTTTGTAGGGGTTCTAGAAACCAGGTTTTTATCATTGTAAGGCAAAAGAGGAGAAGCACAGAGAGTGAGATTCATCTTGTTATAGGACATGAGTGATGGGCAACGCTTACCGTGTTTTTGTTGTGTCAACTGTGGCTGAAGCTTTTTGTAAATATATATTTAAAAAAATAGAAAATGGATGCTTAGGGGAGAGATATGAACAGGAGTGAGGAGGGTAAGGGAAGAAAAAGGGTGAGCTTGAAACTACCTTGCAATGCTGTCTGCATACCCATGTATGACAAGAAGAGGAAGGGTGCTCGTGAGGCCCCGTGGGACAGCAGGAGGGCAGCCTCTGAAGGCCGTGTCTGAGCTGGACAGCTTATGGTGGGAGGCTCTGGGATGCTTAGGGGAGAGATATGAACAGGAGTGAGGAGGGTAAGGGAAGAAAAAGGGTGAGCTTGAAACTACCTTGCAATGCTGTCTGCATACCCATGTATGACAAGAAGAGGAAGGGTGCTCGTGAGGCCCCGTGGGACAGCAGGAGGGCAGCCTCTGAAGGCCGTGTCTGAGCTGGACAGCTTATGGTGGGAGGCTCTGAAGTCTCGGCTTCATTTTGCAGTGAGGAAGGCAAGGTTGAGCCTGTTTCAGGAGCGGTGGATGGGGAGCAAAACAGCCGGTGGCTTTGGGAGTCCACGGTGCTGGTCCCGGTGACTCCACCTTGGCTGCTGGTCTGTGCTGGGGAGGGAGCTGGGGCTCTGCGGGGACCCTGCGGTGCCTGGCGAGGGGGGCTCAGACTGCCAACTGCCCTTGTCCTTCACTTGCCTGTGTTCAGATTTTTCTTTCATTTGTGTCTACTCATGCTATTTCGTCTGTGATGTAGGCTTCATCTGAGGCCTACAACCCCTCCTCTCTTCACCTTGTTCTTGCAGTTATTTATATTTATGTTGGCAGCAAAAGTATTTTTCCTGTCCCTAAATGCTTTTCCCCTGAGGCAGCAACTGGGTTTGGGGGAGCGAGGGGGATCAAGGATGGAAGGCAATCCCGTGAACGTCAGTGCAGCTGTAGGGGAGGATGCGCGAGTCCCTTCTTCGAGGGAAGAAGGAAGGAGCTGAGCTCCTTTATTGGGCAGGAGGGAGATAATTAATGCTCAGAAAAAGCGGCTGAACTGTCAGGCTTTTGGAGAAGCACTGGCAGTCGTGATTTGCCGTTCAGCTGCTGGGAGCTGGAACTGGCGGGTCTGGTGTGATGGGGCCTGCTCAGCGCGTGTGCCTGAGCACCGTCCTGGGTCCCTCTCTGGGTGCGCTCTGCCGAGAGCGCTGCTGGGTGGAGGAGGTCCGCTCCAACGCACCGGGATGCTGCCCCACCGGAGAGCAGCTCCTTATCTCTACAGTAGATTGGAGAGCTGCTTGCTTAGCAACTCCTGAGGAAGACTGTGCAGATATGGTGGGAACACAGCCTCGCATAGGGAATGTGGATTCCCCCTCCCTGGGAAGGAAAGGAAGATTTAGGTTTGAACTTTTCTATCCTGGTCTGGAGTGAAAGTCCTGTCCAAACTTCTTTTCTTCACTGTTGTGTCGTGGTTTGTTTTTTCTTTTTTGCTTTTAGGTAGTGCGCTCATGCTTAGAAGGAGCAGTGCAACTTCAGAGAGATGTGACTGTCCTGTTGAAGTGCTACCTGTGCTCAGGCTGTATTTGTTTCACTCGGGACAGAGCTAGAAGTCTTTCTGAATGTCTTAACTGGTGGCACATGTGAAGGCAACGCAGAGGAAAAGAAATGCCTATCTGAAGACACTGTAGCTGTAGCAGTTCAGTGCCTATTTATTATGTTCAAAAGTTAGTCCCTAGTGGATAAAAGCAATTACAGTATTCCTACCACATCTCAAAATGCATTTCTATAGAAGAATGCTGACTTTTAGTAGTTACAAGAGGAGCTAATGAGTTTTTTAAAACACTTTCCACAGCTAACTAATAGTAGTCCAACTGCTACTTAATTTCAAGAAGTTTTGAGAACTTTCTTGGTCAGTACCTTGTGTTTCTGTCTCAGCCATGTTCAAAGATAACAGTCCAGTTCGCCCACTACGTCATGCAGTTCTTCCCCACGTTATATCTGCTACTTTGAGTCCCTGGTGTGGACGTACATTGGAATAATCGGCGTAGGGGATTAAGGTTGGTTGAGCATCTTAGCTCTGGCACTTCCTAAGGCATATACATTCGGCACTGTGCTTAGACAATTTTATTTAAAATAAGTAGCATGTATTAAATAGCTAGCAAGTGGAAAATGAAGACATTATGACATGGCACAGTTCTGGTACTCGTACGAGGTTAGGCAGTGGAAGATATGGGGAGCTTTACTTGGGATACCAGCAGGAGATGTTGCCATTTGGCTCAGGACTGCTGCCCTCTCAGGGGACAGGAAGAGAAGAGAGGTTTAGGGATGGGTTTGGGGAGATGGTGGTGGTTGTCTTGTGTTCCAGCCTGTCTCTGAGCGTGGTGCAGTCTCAAGCAGTGTTACCGGCTGTGTGTCGCTCCCCTCTCACTTTGCCATATTGCAGGTTTTGCGAAGTGACGCAAAATCTCCTGGCTTTGCTTTTAAGTTTTTGCGTAGAAAGAAACAAGGAAGAATTTAAAGCTAGATATTTTAAAGCAAGACATTTTAAAAACAATTACTTTAACTTTCTAGTGAAATTACTTTTACTTTTTAATTAAGCACACTCTGTGTATGTTGGTATAGGATCTGTCTCTTTGAGCTGGGAATGCATGCAGTATGGTGGTTCTATCTTTATACCACTGAGAAACTAATTTATTGCCTTTTATTAGTTCATCTATCAGTCACTTTTCTTATTAAAAGTGTGACAATGCTTTGAAGTGGTATACAGCTCTTTGTTGTCTGGACTTGTCACCCGCAGTGGAGAGTTGCATGCTACGCTCACGAGAGTTTCCAGACCGTGCATCCTGATCGCACGTAGCAGGGTGCCCTGTATGGAGAAATCCTGGGGTAAACAAGCCCTATGCTCTAACTGGTTACCTTATTTTATTAATGTACGGTCATTCTGAGAAGCTGAAAGGCTTATTAGTAATAGCTCTGTAAGAGAGATACAATCAATTTAAATTAGCGCACAGTTGGGCCTGTATGATCAGGTGTCTTTAAAACGTAGGTAAGCAGCTCATCGTTTTGCTTCCTCACGTAACATTGTAGGAAACTTTTTCCAAGTCCAATCTTATCTATAAATATTGCAGTTCATGACATGTAAATGTTTTTAGTGTCCAGAAGAATTATCCATTTGAGAAGCTAAACACTTATTAAGAATAATTCAATTACATTATTTTGCATAAAAATTCCAAAGACACTTCTAAGATCCCTCCCTGCCCAATGCCCTGCTTCTCCCCTTCTTCCTTTCCAGACGGTCTTCCAGCCTTCCTCCCGTCCGTACATCTCTTCCTGCCCACTCTCCAGACACAAGTGTCATTATATTGTACGGGTAAACATCAGGGATGATTTTTCTGGTCTCTCCAGATTTCTGCTTTTCAAAAGTGGCATGCTTTTATCAGGAAAGCTGGACAACATTGCACAGAAAATTTCCCTTAATATCTCTTGCTTTCCCGTTCTCCCCCACCCCGAGCCAAAAACCCCAGCTGATTTAGACTAATTACTTCAAATGTAGTTTGTAAAAGGACGCTAATACTTTGCTGTATCCCTGAAGGTCATCTAAGCAATCTATAGTTAAACATTCATGTGGGAGACTCTGGGGGAAACAGTAAGGGATGATTATAATGGAAACACTGGGCTAAAATGTGTGCTCCTGCTCAAGTCTTCGCATGGCAAAGCAGGGTAGCGCAGCGTTCCTGTGGTTTTACAGCTCTTCCTTAAATCTGAATAAACTATAATTTGCAGACCCAGCTTCAGCGTCTTCCATGCTGGAGAACTGTATGTGATCGAGGACTGGAATGTTTAAACTGCTTCTTCAGCACTACCATCCTCAATCTCTGTTGTGTTTTATTAAGGGAAAAAAAAAAAATAAATCTGTGCATGATCTCGTGTCATTAAAATGTGCTGGGTGCCCAAGGTGTTTCTTCGTCTGTTCCTCTAGCAGCTTTTCCCCTCAAGTGATTATGCTAATTAGTGTTTGATCAGATGATTAAATTATAATTCGATTAATCCTATGTGCTAAACGCTCTGAATGCATTTCCATCGCCTGAATGCCTTGTGCTTAAGCGTTCCTGTTTGCAGCTTGATACGAGGCTCTTGCCTTTTCCCGTACCTAATGGATTTTCTGTATTAAAAACACTACGGTTCCTTTCTTCCCTTTCCGAACGTCAAAAGGGCTTTTTGTTTTCCTACTCTACTGAACAGAACCAAAAATATATAGGTTCTCTCAGATGATCTGAATGTTCCTAGGCATTAAAAAAAGAGGAGGGGGGAAAAAGTGTCCAAGCTTTTTTTTCTATTAATGTAGACGAATATCTTGTCCCATTCACAACTTACCGAGGCAAAAACCCATGGTACAGCTAAATCCTGTATCTGTTTACTTCTGAGTGGTATTTTCCACAAATAATTCTCTCTTTTTCAAAGCTGAAATATATTTTAGTCCAGAAGACTCTGTTTGCAGAACAAATTGTTTTCTCTGTGTGTGTGTGTCAGAGAAGGTTGTTTTTCCTCCTGCTACCTGCTTTCCCCTCCCTTCTCATCCAGGTTTATTTTTGCATGTCATCTGTAGGAGATAATCTCCAGCAAGGGTGTAGAATGGAGAACACACTGAATTTATAACCTTGGTGCCGCTAAGAGATTAATGCTTAGCTGCAGCATTGCTTTCTTTGTCTTTGGGGTCCTCGTTTTTAGGTTATCTAATTTCATGTCACTAGGTTTTGCATATTGGAGAAAAAGAAAAACAGCAATTAAAAAAAAAAAGTCTTAAAGAGGAGGTACTTTGGCTTTGAATATTAAATATAAGCAGATGTTACACAGCTAGATGTGTTAACTGACTTCTCCATTTTTGTGGAGGTAGACACCAGTGTCTTCCTCTGACGGAGGAACTCTCTGATAGTAACGAGTGGCCTGAGCTCAGAGAGAGGATGCTAAATTTAAATCCTTTGGTTTGCTTCCATACTACAGTGCAAAACAACCCCAGCACGGAGCAACCTCCCTGCCTCTCCCCCTCCTGCATTTGTCTCAGGGGAAGTGTGAGACAGATTGAACACAGGGTTGCCAAGACCTGTCTAGGGAGATTTTGCTTTGCTGTACCCCAGGTGTGGGAAAGGTAGAGCAAGGGAACAGGGATGTAAAGGATGTTTTCTCTTCCCTCTCCCTCCATTTGTTTAGCTTAAAAGCTGTCAGAGATTCATACAGCTCCTATAACATCTTATTTTACTCCTTTCAGACTGTCTAGGAAACAATTTTACCTGTGAGGTGACTGGCATGCTACAAGCTATTACCAGCTATAAAACGACATGGGGTAGATGAGTCGCCGTAACTAAAGTCACAGAGGCCAAAAGCACCTTCAGACAATTGGTCTTTAAAGTACAGTTGTGTAGCAGTGATTGAATATTGAGTCTCATCAAGGTTGTCGTTTAAGAAAATCTATGCCTTGTCAATGAGTTCAGCCTCACCCTTTGCCAGTGACCCTGCCCTGTGAGTCTCGCTCTTGCCCTTGGCTCGCCGATTTACACTTTTGCCTCAGTTAGTCTGGTGTCCCACTTGCTTACTCCCTCCAACCAGATTGTGGGCAGATGTTCTGTAAACATCTGTGCAGATTTAAAAGGTTACAACCTATGACTGTCTACTGCTACGTGGCTGGGAGGGGTTACTGCCCCTGCAGGTTACACCAAGAGTAGTGGTTTGTGTGGGTGATCCCTGATCCCTTTCAGGAAGAGGCCAGATGAATGCAAACCTCCTGCTTTAAATTGCAGCTGATACAGTTGTATGTAAGCAGGACTAGTGACATGAATCACTCTGCTGTCATAGTTGTGTGGGGTAGAGACCTCCACCTGGAAAGCAGTGATGACTAGCTGGGGGCAGTAATGCCTTCAACCGATTCAGATAAATAGATCTGGAAGTAGGCTTGTGTCAACATCCCCATTTTAGAACTGAAAGAATTAGGCTAAGCTGAATTAAGGCTCTAATTCTAAATGAAAGTGCTAGCTTAGGATGCTGCTTAGCTCACTCTTTTTTTTTAAAGTTTAATTTCAGATTCATTTCCTGAGTATCCCCGTGTGGATGGGTCCTCAGACTCTGCCTGGCCTTGGGTAAGCTACTTAAGCTTGTGACCTGAGGACGTTACTGTGAAATAAGCTAAAACGTGTGTGGGAAGCACATTGGATATTCCACGTGAACGAATTGTATGCCTGCTCTTTTTCTTTACGGCAAATGTCCTCAGTGTGGTCTTCCGCAGCAGACGGAGGTCAGCTTTGTAAAGGTGATCTTGGCGTAGGGGACAGATATCCAGGTAGGAAACTAGCAAAATGCCTACGGAGGATGAGGTACTCCAAACGATTTCTTTTAAATCTGTAATGCACTTCCCTGTCTGTATAATGGGGACGCTTGCTATGCCTACCTGGCAAGTGCTCTTTTGGATGAATGTAAATATCCTTAGAACTTCAAGCCTCTAGATGTAGAGGAATTCATATTTTGCAGCACGAGTACCCTTTTGACAATGCCATCTCTGTGTTACT
>NW_009594252.1:24522-32360 GCF_000690535.1 Cariama cristata | reverse complement strand
TTCCCTAGTAAGTTCGCATGCTGATGATCTAGCAGCAGAGGTCAGTACTGATTTGCATTGGAGAAGCAAACCTAAGCTGAGAAGGAAGGGGGAACCTCTCCGAGCCTACTGTACACAAAAATACAACACCCTTCTTTGCTGCTGGCATCATCTGCTTAAGTCGTGTTTTCCTGTGATGTCTTCACATAAAAACGGTTAACAGTGGATAGGGTGACACTTTCCAGGTCCACAAGACGAGCTGTTGCTATTTTAGGCATATAACCTCTGCCTAAATACATTGAGCTCTGCTTCAAATATGTCTGGACTGCAGTTAGTCTGGATTCCCACAGTCGTGTAGCTACAGACATATCGAGAGGGATTCTGAAGAGGGTCTGTCTTTGGGTGGGGAACACGGGACGACGTGTAGTTCTGACCTCAGTCTCCTCAATCTTGCACAGAAACTTGATGACCTTTCTCTTCCTTTTGAAACTTGACATTGAAGGCTTCCATATTCTTTGTTACAGGTGCATACTGAAACAACCCCTAGCACTAGCAAATCTGTCAGACCATCGGTGTTCTGCCTGATGTACGTATTGTCCTTTCTGGGAAACAGTCACGCTTCCATGACTGGTTTTAATAGACGTAAACCATTCTCTCTCACTCTGCTTCTCTCCCTGACCTTTGCACTTTCTCAACGTATTTGGGCTTGGCTGGTTGGTTTAATTACAGTTGAGTGTGTTGATTTAAAGTTGGTATCAGCTCGGTTGCTTCAGATCAAGTTGTTTTTCATAGTTGCTGGAGTTGTGGTAGGGTGGTCAGGGCTGCATGCAGTTGCATGTGATAGCGGGGAAAAGAGAAAGAACAGGTTTGCAAGCTGGAGCAGCCCCTTCCCTCTCATGAGACTTGAAGCCTGGGCCAACACCAAGGAGACCATCACCTCAAGGTTTCTTCTTGGTACCCTTATCCCATTCACCAGTCTGCATGCATTTGCATCATTGACTGCTAACCCCCCCTCCTTTTTTTTCCCTTTCCTCCAGAAATTCCCACCCATGTATTGGACAGTGAGGGACGTGGCATGCTTAGGAAAAATATTATGACCTTGTCTTGTTTTCACTTGCAAGTATGGCTTGTATCAGGTGCAGCTTCAGGCTGCCCCCAGCTCCTCTGGAAGAGGTACACGCAGTTAGAGTCCTGTCCGCTCTCACTTTCTGAAAACCTCCGGCACCTTGCAGATGTCTTGGCTTACTGCTGTTTGCAATCACTATTCTCTGTGTATTGAGAGAGAGAGGAACAGGAGAGTGTCGGAATGAGAAAATGGTCCTCTGGCACAAACCTGGATATTTTCTTTTTTTTTTTAAAAAAAAAAAAAGGCCTGCAGCTAATTCTTGGATTTGGGTCCATGAGCAGCTGACTACATTTGCCACGAATGACAATTAGTAATGCCTAGAAACAGCAACTAAACGGAGCAGAAAAAAAGATCGTCTGGGGAGATGGGAAAAAACCCCAACAAAACCCACTGGATAACCCATATGCTATATTCTATATTTTCAAAGTGAAATTAGTGAATCAAAACTATTTAGCTACTGTATGCACTTAAATTCTGGACCATCCGTGTGTGGAAGATTTTCTTGGCTGGAGGGCACAGAAATTTAAATTTTCCCGTCTTTTGCCTTTTCCTCTTGCATTAACAGCTAGTGCAGTACTAGGTCTCACCTCAGGAGGAAAGTCTACTTCCTTCTGCTGTCCTCCCCTCTCCTGCTCAGGGCTGTCTCTGGTGGCATCTCGTAGCACTTGTCAGTCCCAACAAATTGGTTTGAAAGTTAGGACTGTGTTTTAACTTATGTTCTCCTACAGTTCCCCTTTCTGTCCTTCCCCAGCCACACCAGAAATGTAAATATTCAGGGATGATCCATCCTCAGAAATGACTAAAATTGAATAAGAAATTTTACTTTAGCTCTGCCAGAAAGAAGCTTGGATTCAAACACCTGGAGTGACTTACTTTTATTCCCTCTTGGAAAAACTAACTTAATGAAAATAAATGTGCTTCTGCAAAGTCAGTATTTCTTTCAAGTTCTGCCTGTGCTTTCATCAGCTTGGGGTGTGTATGGGGGAGAATGGTTAGAAAGAATATTCAGAAAAATGCTTTCTGGCAAAGAAAGAGATCACAGATCAGATCAATGAAATTTCCACAGAAAAGAGAACTGAAGTGATTTAACTTTAGCAACCAGAAATCTTACATCGGGGACCAGTCATGTTTAACTGGCAACTCTAGCAAATAAATTTCTTTGAGAAAATATCATAGAAAAATAATTTTGAAAAACCTCAGAACCAAAGTCTAGCATGCAATTTCAAAATGAACGTACGTACTTCTATAAAACCATTAATTGTGAATGACTTTTGATCACGACAGGCTATAACAAATGTGAAGGTCCTAGCAAAGTGGTGTTTAATTAGTTGTGCTGTGGTACATGATCATAATGTGCAAATGTTTGAGGAAAGATGTCCTTTCACAACTGAAGTTCTCAAGAGACAAGTCATGGCAACAGTGATGCTTTAGGAAAATAGTGAAAATGTATGTCTGTCTTGAGTTATTTTTCCTCGTCAGTGTACCCAAACCATTTTAATCTTCTCATTTATGAGAATCTAGCCAGTTTATTATATCTGATTAAAAATGGCTGCATTAGGCCTCAAACCCTGCACAATTTGACCTAAACCACATGAGGAATCAGCTCCTAAAAGAACTGTCAGGCCTTTCCTCCTCCACTGCAGTCATTCAGGCATAACACAGTCGCTTTGTGCGTGTTGGGTATGAGCAGTTGGTAGTGATCTAGTGTACACTTTTTTTTAACGCGTGTAAGTGATCTTTTGGGATTTATTCCAGGAAAGGAATGTTGTAACCACAATTAATGAACTCTAAGTACTGTGGCAAAATCAAGACTCCTTTCTGGATGATGCTATGGCAAATATTAACACCTGAAGGACATGTGTTCGTGATTCTGGAAAGAATATAATTTTTTTTTTCCCCCCTCCAAGCAATAAATGCAGCTGGAACTGCTTTTCAAGTCCTCTTTGTTTGTGCATTTTGACTGCTAACCTGTCATAAAGCAAAGTTCCTTCTGCCTGGAATGGGCAATACACAGTTTACTCCACATCATGGAAAGCTGTGGTGCTCCAGAACCCAGGAAACGAGATTGAAGCAGCATTCTGGCCTCTGGAGATCTTCCTAAGTAATAAATGTTAATAGAGGTACTTGATTATGTGCATTGTTTTCTTACAGAAAAATCCTAAATATTCTGATACACGTAACAAGGAATTGCTTATTCTTGACTGTAGGTCCTTGCTTTTGGGTCTGGCTAAAAATTGCATTTGCCTTTACACAGTTGCTCAGTTCATTAAGAACTTGATTGGAGTATGAAACACCACATAGTATAGTGTTAAATAACAGCTCACATTTGCTAGCCTGCCCTTCCCTTCATTTAGAAAAGAAAAAAGTGATCATTGAGTCATCGCATTTGGTCAATAAACAAAGAAGTTATTATATGACCATTTCATAGAATTATCAAAAAAGAAGGCATATAGGCTTTTGCAATTTTGTGTTCATAGTCTGTGGTCTAATTTATGTCACTGAAGGAAAAAAAAACCCACCACTTTACAGACTACTGATACACTTTTAGACATACTGATTGACAAGTCATAAGTAGTGCTCCCAGCAACATTTTAGTTCTGTGGATTTACAGCTCGTTATCACTTATGCTATCTAGTAAAGACTTAAAACGGGTACATTTTTAGAACCTGAAATAGGAAAAAATGTGACTAAAATAATTACCTCTGAAATGTGTATTAGTAGTGTTATCAAATCCTTGTGTTAGCAAAAGTATGTATTGGTGTTTTAAAACTGAGTAGCAGTTGACATAAAGTTTCAGTGGAAATATTTCTGCATTGATTTTTTGAAACTGTATTTGATCTTAATGGCTCCGTAACTAGGCAGAAGAACAATGTTGGGTGGCTGGGCATCAGAGTTTAGAAGACCTAAGCTCAAATCCCTTCTTTGCTCTGTGTTTTCAAATGTGACGTCGGGGAAACTCACCTGGCTTGTATGGGTGGTGGCTTCTCACCGGGTGGTAGAGAGGGTGTTCTTCCTCAAAAGGTGTTAATGTAATTGTGCTCAGGAACATAACGTGTGTACTCCATGCTGGTGGTTCCTATATGGAAGTCCAAAAGAAAAAAACCAACAAATTAATGTACTGTTGAGTGAAGCATTACTAAAGAAAACAGCCTGTAGAAAAGCTTATTTTAAGCAGTGTTAGCGTTGTTCAGCAAGCACTTCGGAAACCTTGGAGGTGAATGAAGAACAAGTCATAGGGATGCAAATAAATAAATTGCTCCTGTATACTTTAGTCTGAAAAATCTAGAAGACCTGAGCTAGAGTGTGTGCACATCTAACTGCAATACAGTTCATGGTTTAGAAGGAAATATGTGTTATTCAGGTGCGAATTAAGCTCCCAGGTATCAATTTTATTTTTTCTTCCCTGGATCAAGGGAGCTCTTTCAAGGTAATCTGATTTCAGCGTTAACTGTGAATTCCGCTGGCTGCCTCTGGAAAGCTGTGCTCTCTGTGCCAGGCAGTAATTGCGTTAATCATCCATTTTTAAATAACTGCATTTGAAGTTAAGTTGAGAATTGCTTTTCAGATCTTTAATTTGCTTTGGAAAAGTGAAATAATTCCCACAAGGGTTGTGCTAATCAATATTCCAAAGGCAAGTAACCTTTACTAATACTTGAACATGGGATACTCTATATTCTTCTGCTTAAAGAATTCTGGGGGAAAAAATACACCAATTCCATCTGTAATTTGGCAGGTTAATAACTTTTCTGACTGCCAGGCATAGGGGTTTTTAGTCAACAGGAGATTCATCAAGTGCAGAATTGCATTGTATTATCTTCTTTTCGTTGTTGTTTTTATTTTAAACCTTCTTGCTAATATAAATGATGACAGATTGCATAGCTGTAAATTTGAAAGTCCCTAAATGGCGTTTTTGTCAAAGCCTTTATGCTGAAATGCTTACTTGGAAAGATTTTAAACCTCAGGAGTCGGGGGAGGGGTTTTAATTGTTATGCATCATGACACAATGCATTATGCATCATGGTTGTTTTTTCTGCCTTTTAAACACTTGTTATGAATGATGAGACTAATATAAATGGACATACAGGGAGAGCTTCTGCAGAACCTTCTTATGATGTCATATTCTGTTTCTAAGGAATTTCAGTACTGCCTTACTTGGAAATGAGAGGCTAAGCAAACGTAAAAGGCACTTGGAAGCAGACTAAGAATTAGCTGACAGGTAGTCATCAAGGGAAAGTCACCCTTTTTTTTTTTTCTCTTTTTCCCCCCAGAGGTGTGCTCCTGGTAAACTGGATGACAAACTCAGGTGTTAAAAACTAAGAATGATAGAACATGGGTGTTGCTGTCCTAAATCTGGGAGTATTTGACCCTACTTGCTTTGAAACTACCTGCGAATTACTGCTGATGCTCAGAATTTGCCTTCTTCACCTTGTTTTTCTCACCGAGGCACGCACATTACTGAAAAATACATTGGTAGTGGGACTGATTAAAGAGCTGATGGGATACAATAGGTTTGGTACCAGAGCTGCTTTGTCTTCTTCCCTCTCCCTGCCAAATAAACATTTGCTTTTCCCTTGAAACCAACTTGATATTTAGGTTTTGCGCAGGTAGAAGAGGAACCAAGGGGAGAATTGTGTATTCATTTCTTTAATAAAATCTATTTTTTTAATAGTCATAGAGATTGCCTAGGCTTCATCCTGTAGAAATTACGGGAGAGAGAGACAGGCTGAATAGATATTTAAGGAGTCACAGCAGGCAGTAGATTTGAGGGCGAGGGGGAAATTACTGTGCTTCCCCAGAAGGCAAGTAGAACACAATATTTCATATTTGAGGGTTGGGCAAATGAAATTTCAGTGTCATCGTGGACATTAAAGATGATAGTGCTTGGTGACCCACAGACAGTTGGCAACTACATTTATTTCCTGAGAGGCTTATCAGGAAAGTCTCAAATCTGTGTCCCCTCACCGTCCGTATAACCAGAATTAATTAGCTGGTGGTAGTTGCACCCTGCCTTTTTTTTTTTTTTTTAAAAAAAGAGAAAACAAACCCACCAACCCCAAACCTATTCCTTTCTCCCTCTACACATGCTGTTTTAAAGGCTGCTTGGGTGCCATGTAGGCTGCTGCTGAGGAATGCATGATGTTAGTGGGAGGATGGTGTCGTCTCCATGGACCACGCTTCACCTGTGACGCTGGGTGCCGGTGTCTGGGGAAGGGCTGCAGCTCAGCCCGGGGCCGTGGTGCCTCACCCTCTCCAGCTGGGAACAGAAATCCACTTCCAGGCTGAAACCAGCGGGCACCGTGTGGGGGCTTTGCCATGAGGTAGTAAAGGGAATTTGGGTGGTTCTTTTTTCTACATTCACTATTCCCGGATTTTTTTTTTTTCAACTTTGTGGTTACAGAATGATAATTGTCTCCTCTCCCCTGTCCCATACTGCCCAAATTTAATGAAATTGTAAGAGCATCTTTGGTGTTACGGTTTAATATTGTCGGTCTGCTGTAAATTTGGACATAAAAGCCTACCGTTTGCCTCCTTGCGGGGGGCCTGGCTAACCTTCTGTAAAGATGTAGAAAGAAGTGCTCGTGCAGTCCCTGCTCTTTACTGCCGGGGCAGCGAGTGGAAGCCCATGCTTAACAGCAGGACACGTGCATGTTTGCACCTGGTCTTACCTATGCTGGGCTAGCAAAAAAGTCAACTCTAAGAGCCTATTATCGGTTGCTTATAGACCTCGTATCCTTTATTTTTCTCTCATGGATTTTCAATCAGTAAGAGCTCTACTCTGTATCTAGGATGTTTGGAAGAGAGCCTTTGTCATGTCAACTTATGTGTTGAACTCTTGGCAACTTCCACCTCACTGCTGGGTCATGAATGGTGATGCTTTCCTTCCATCTCTATTTATTTTGCTAAATACAAGCCTTTGAAGCCTTTATTCATATAATTTCTCTATATTCTCCATGTAGGATCTCTCCTTGGTTGTCCTACTGGAGTTCCCTACAATGTTCTACAGGTACTGCCACTTGCTCTGCCCTGACCTTCCTTTGTGTTGAGATGCCCTCAGTTGCACAAAAGATCTTTGTTTAAACTTCTGATTGCTCTACAGTCTTCTCATTGGAACTCCTGCATATTCAGGGGGAAGAAAATGAAACAGGAGTAGAGAATATGGAATAAGCAACAGGGTGTAGAAATATGGCTTTGTTCTGTTTTATTCAACTCTACTGCTCTTCCCCTTCTCACTTCATCCCCCCGTCTGTCAATGTTGTTATGCCACAGTTTCTCAGAGATGTCTTCAAACAGAGAGCAGGTTCATAGTTAGAGGACAAAAATCAGAAAAAAGATTTTAACTGTTATGTTGCTTTTGGCTCCTCCCACACCATTTCCTTGCTGTTCAAAACCAGTACACTACCAGAAGACACAGATAGTAGTTCGGGTTGTTCCCAAAGTCCTCTTGTGCCCTAGGATGGGCTGTCACTTCTGCTGTAAAGAGCTGTCTCCTGATCAAGGTGGAGAGGTGTGCCGGGTTTAGCTAAGATGGATGTGACTTAGCTTGCCCTGCTGGACATAGCCAGCTAACCTTCCTTTTCTGTGGAAGACCAGAAACACAAGAGGAGGAAAGACACCATTTTTTCTAGGAATGCCAGAGACTATTTTGTGAGGTCCAGGAAGAGAACAAAAGGCCAGGATTGCTGGTCAGAGGCCAAGCAGACCCTGCTCTGCTCCTTCCCACCATGGGACCTTG
>NW_009594252.1:15540-24491 GCF_000690535.1 Cariama cristata | reverse complement strand
CCTGCGGTGAGAAGAGGGATTCTGTGGCCATTGATCTCTATGCTAGTGAAGGACAGGGGAACTTCTTGGGGTGAAGAGAACACTACAGAGCTGTTCTATGGGAAGGCTAAGCCAACGGTATGGCTGCAAAATCCAGCCAGCTTCAGCTCCTTATCCCTAATCTTGGGAGGCATCAGTTGTCCCGCTGCAATCTTGCAGGCCCTCTGTTCTTGAATACAGGGGTAAAGCAATTGAATGGTGCTAGCTTGAGCTACGGCAAGACGGAAACCTGAACTGTCCATGTTTTCTTCTTCCTTGTAGGAGTTGCTGAAGAGGTTTATCCTCCCTGATCCTGCTTTTCCCATCTTCTCATTCTGAACAATTGATCATGTGGTGTGTATTATTGGTCACTGTCCTCCTTCTAATAACAAAAGAGCACATCCAAATGCAGTCACATTTTATCTTGAGCTTTAAGAGTAGCCAGATTTCCTGACGTATCTGTACACTCAGCTCCAAACCTGTCTTTGAATGCAAACGGAGCAATATTCATAGATGGGAAGTTTCTGGACAATACTGTAGTCCGGAATGCCTGCTTTCCCCTGGATGGGTTCTCTTCCACCCTTCCTTTTAACAGAAGTGGTGTTTGTTACCTGTTAGCAACTTCCACACAGAGTTGCTCAATTCTGACACGCTTTGCTTAGCCTGAGGTTTCTGAATGTGTCCCGTACAAAACTTAAATCCTGATTGTTCTCAGGCACTACCAGCTGAACCAAGGGAAATGCCAGTAGTATGGAAAAACTCTTGCTATGTTGCTCCCTCTTCCTTGTGGCCCTGCTGTTTAGACATCTCTTTTAGACTGTAAGGAGATTTGAGAAGAAAGTACAACGAGGTTGCGTTGTTGTGCTTCTTACTCAAATTTTGAGCATGTTCAGCATGTGTGCCTTGTTAGTTTGGGCTCAGGAGGTTCTTTCAATCAACTTCTGTAGGAGTTGGAGAAACCCAATGGTAGTAAATTGTGTTACAAAGAGCTATGCTGTTTTGGTTTGTCCTTATAAATATTTTATGGCATCACGGCTCTGTAAAAATGCTATAGTTTTGTGTAGTACAACTAAATAAGAATAAACCTACACAAGATACTTTTCCTCTGTGCATCAAAAGAGAAAAGAGGAGAAAGTTAAAATGCATAATGAGGCACAGTATGTTCTAGTACTGGGTGACCTGTATTGTTGTTGTAAGATTTAGTAGACATGTATACTAAAAAAAATATCCCTTCCATAGTGTTTAGACTGAATGCTAACATGGAATTTTAAGCAATTACTTGTCCGTGATATTTAGGCTAGCAATGGAGAGAGCTGCGAGTAGTAGCCAAAGATTAAATGACATACCAACACTCAGGTTCCTTTTTTAACCCTTACAATTTTCTCAGTTTGGTAAACTAGGCTTTTCCATTGTAAAAATTGAGTAGATTTCTTGTGGTTTTTCTATAGATTAATTACAATTTTTTTTCCCATTTGCCTGTTGTTTTGGGGGTTTTTTTGTTGTTTGTTTGTTTGTTTTAACCAGCTAGGGAAAAATTAAGTTCCAGTGAATTCTTGTTCCTTGATTACGTTATAACAAATGGCTTTGTTTCCGAATCTGCCTATACTGAGCACAACATGGGATTGTGTGACTAGAAGTGAGGATGGAAGAAAGGCTCTATCCGGTTCTTTTGATTAAACAAAAATGGTCACAGAACTTGCTTTTTTTTAAAAAAAAAAAAAAAGAGAGAGAAAGAACACTCACTTGGAAATTTTCTGGTACTTTTTTCTTTTTTACTTAATTAGAAACATTTTCTTTGGTGTGTACAAAATAAAGCCTCCAGTTGTTATTAATCCCTGACTGAGAACTACCTCCCTCCATTTTAAGAATACTTCCTAAAAGTTTGAGTTGGATGAAAATGGCATACTGAGCATAAGCATTAAATAGTTTTTTTTTTTACATAATTAAGAAATGAGCAGCAGGCTGCGACTTTGAATGTTTGCGGCACAGAATGAGGATTCTCCCATTGCTGAGATTCTATTAAATTTGACAATGAGAGAATTCATGGTTGACTTGCGCTTGGTGGTCCGTCAAGGCTGAAAGCCAGTGCCGTTTATTGAGGTTTATAAACTCTTTACAGAAGCTAGATACTCCTTTGCACAGAAAGACTGTTTTGGTGCTAAGATTTACCCCTTTTATGACTTATCACCTGTGCAGTTAATATGTGTGTGTGCTTAACATAATTAATTCAGTAGAATTATGCTTATGAGCATAACAGCTCATGAGAACAGCTTGTGAGCACAGTAGCCTCTGATACATCTTAACGTAGCTCCGTAGTTTATTTGATTGAAAAGGTAGAACGCTTTGGGAGATGCAAAATGCGTACCTTTGCCAAACATATCTGATCATGTCCAGTTTGCCAAGTTAAGCAAAACATTTTTAGCATGGGGAAATAAAGGGGGGAAAACTGTCTTTCAGAGTATAAAATATCTGGATGCACTACTTAAGCAGACAAATACTGTGACAAAGTAGAGGAGAAATTGATGTTTTAGAATAAATTTCTGAATCTATTTCTCGAAATATTTTCTCTACGGAAAACAGGCTAATTTTTTTTTTTTTTTTAATTTACTTTCATGGAAGTCTTGAGGTGCTCTGCACTGTATGCAAGGGCCGGGCAATTTTGACTATTGCTGATGAATTTTGCTTGCTTGACAGCTATTGTAAACAATTGTAATTGAGCTGATAGTTACTATAATTAAAGTTTTAGTTTCAGGACATATATATTTCCAATGAAACTAGGTTTTATTCTTTAAAATACGGTTCTCATGAGTTCTGTTCTTTTATCAAAAGAACAGTTTTTCTTCTCTGCTTTCCTTGCACTCTCTTTCTTTTGACCTCTTCCCTGGAGAAAAAAAGCCTTGAAGACGCAGTTAGGGGACACTCATGTGAAATTCGACGTTACTGAATGAGCTAAAAAGCAAACAAGGTGAAAACTTTGTTTATATATTGGTAGAAATGGGCCAAAGTCATCTTTAGAATTAGAAAGGCTCCATCATGGACTTGAAGCCGTGATATTTCTCAGTGTCTGGAGGACAAAAGGTGATGGTTCACCAGCCTTAACAGGCACAGATCCAGAGGGTGCCATTGTTTTGGGTCCTTAACTCTGTCCCCCTCTGCAACCACCGCTGTACGATTGTGTCATCAAGTTTGACCTACAAACCCAATATAACTTGCACCCACGTACATGTCACCTAAGCAGCAAATGTGGAACTGACATACTTCGCAGTTCTGGGAAATGGGAGTTATGCAAGCAGTTGCTGTGATGCCCATCGGTCGGCTGACCGGTCTGATGGGGGTTACCAGGTTAGTTGGTGACGGTCCAGCCCCAGCACGCAGACTGGTGCTGCTGTGAGGGAGGAGGTGGACCACACTGGTGGGTCACTGGCTGCTGCTCTGAGATGCAAACCACAGTAGGATTACTCACAGCTGGATAGGACGTGGCAACCGTGGCTACCACCAGCAAAACTCTGTACTATTGCTTACAGGCAACGTCTTCTTCCAACTTTTCATCTGCCTAGGATTAATGTGGACACATCTAAATCATTCTGTGCATTTTTTTTTTAATTATTTATTATGCTCGTGTTTTAATGTAAACATTTGAAAAGTATGCACTGTCTCTGGCGGTGTGTTCCTGTGTGTGATGCTTGTTTCTGACAAGTATTTTGGTAGACTTGGAAAAAATTATTTGAAGTATTTATATCCTTTTAACAAAATATTATCCTTTCCTAAATTGCTGATGTTTTTCTACTTTGGGGGGAAAAAAAAAAAGGCAAAATACACTTAGGTTTATGCCAGTAAAAATACTTTGCAGCTTCCTAGTCTCGAAATGTGGTAAACAGGTACATGTGGATGGCTGCAGAGAGAAGAGGAAGATGGGGTAAAACTAAACTGTACTTTTGATTCACAGTGGCTCTTCTGTTGGCTAATTCAAATTACATATGTTCTGTAATTATGTTGCCTGGAGCTCCTGTTAATGTTGATGAGCTAAATGTATTTATCGGTGGAAGAATAGGCTCTGTTTTATACATCTAAGTAGTTTAATGTTCTAAATGTACATTATGTGATTTGTAGAGGCAGTATCATGTCAAAATGACAGGATGGATGAGGAATGGATGATTTTTCTGGAGCCTGTAATATGCTACCAATTAATTCTTTCGAAGAGTGACTCTTAGCAACCTGAAGTTGTTACTGTGTGGTGGAAAGGCACTGCTCTGCATCCTTATTTGTGGTCTTCTCTCAATCTGTAGATTGTGTGGCTTTTGTGGGTGCATCCAAAACAGGAGGATGACTGGGAAGTTGCCCTTGGTGGAAAAAAGTGGTGGTTTTTTTTTATCACCAAGTAATCAGGCTCTTGACCAGACAGGACGTTTGAGGAAACCAGAGGTGTCACTAGTATGACTGCATCATAGGTGCTGGCAAATACATCCTCTCTCTAAATGAAACTTCACTGATTTGCTTTAAATGTTGTTATTGGGCTTTGAAACGATGAAGATTTGAGCTGTTAAGTAGAAGTAAGGAAAAAGACTGATTGGACTCTTGTAATATTTTTGAATATGCTTGGGGGAAGGATCTGAAGAGATACTGGCTTTTGTTGGGGAGTGGGTTTCCTTCCTGCCTTCCTCTAACACTTTTCCACTTTTCTTTCCTTTTCCTTACAACTGTAGAACTTGAGCTAGTATGAAGTATCTCTTTTTTTTTTTTTTTTTTTTTTTCAGCGCTTAAAAATCAGAGGGGCTTAAAAACTGCCACTTGTGGTCCCATCTGTATCTATTTGGACTGCGGGTCAGCTGTATGATCTAATTAAAACAAACCAACCCCAAAACACACAACCAACCAAAAGGGTTTTTTCCTCTAAACTTCTCCAGTGAAGGTGTCCAGACATGAGGGAACCATCCTTTACTTTCTACAGGTGCTTTTGTTTCTTAATAACACTGGGCTGTGTTCTGCAAACTGTGTTCCATAAACAAAAAAGCTAAGGATGCTGTTAAACCTTTTTCTTCTGACAAAAAGGATATTTGTCTTCCACCCTTGCACTTGCTCCCCTTACCCAAGGAGCGTTCTCTATTTTTTTTTGGCTGGGGGATTTGTCTCTGTAAGAGTCTGAGGCGATTATTCAGACACAGTGACTCAATTCCAAACATCATCTTCAGATCTTTTAAAAAGTCAGATCTCTAAGTGAAATAAATCTTGCATAACAGAGTTAACAACTAATTTTTTTCTTTCTGGTCTGATTTACACTGTTCTATTAATTATTGCTACTATCTGTTTCATCATTCCTTAAAATTCAGCAGGTTTGCAACAGCAATCCACGAGGCCAGCGTTAGTGCTGGACACTACTTCGTCTTGCCCTAGCAGTTAATGCACGTTTTGATCGGGTCCTTTCTGACTCTCGGAGATGCCTCCACCTATTTGGACACTGAAAGGTGCCGCACAGGCGGTCTCCACATGTTTAGGACTGCTCAGCTGCACAGTGTTCTGTTATTTTAGCCTATTTCTGGTTGAAAGTGTCTTTTAAAAGCTGAGAAATGTAATGTGGTACAAGTTGAAGTCCGGTACCAATATCACAAGACAATTTCTTCTTTTCCTTTCTTTCCATCCTGCCCTCCATGCTTTCTTCTTTATTTTTTTTTTCCCTTTTTTTCCTTTTTTTCTTTTTTACATGCAGACCAAACATAAGCGGCCAATCACCTTGAGCTGTCCCCTTGTAACCAACAGGATTACGCGTATCACGTACAAGTCGATATAAACCCTTAATCCACTGTATAGGGCTACTTGCCAGGGAGTCACTGTGGGAGGGAAGCACAAGTCTTCTCCCCCAACAAAGGGTGATCTTCAGTGTTTCAAGGCGGCTCCTGCAGCTGCTGGTAGAACGTGGGGTTCACAATTAAACGCTAAATCTGTGGCAACAAAAATACCTGCAAATGCTGGGAGAGCACTTGAAATCCCTCCAGTGCTGTACACCATCGCCAGGCAGACTGCCAAAACCACAGCTTTTTTAACTAAACAAACAAACAAAAGAAGCCCTTAGGCCATGGAACAAGAAAGTTTGTGCTTCTAACAAAAAAGAACAAAAATTGTTTTTGGAAAGGTAGGGTTTGTGTAACCAAGCAAATTAAAACATTGTAGTACCTGAAGGCACGGGAATCCCTATGGGTTGTTTCCTTCAGGCCTTATTTACATGAGGATCTGGAAAACTATTCTTGACCTACATAAAGCATCAACCATAATAAGCCTTTATTTTAGGAGGAAGATTCAATAGGAGATTGTCTGCTTTGAAAACATTTCTAATATGGTGAAGGAAACATCAAACAAGATTACATCAAAAGGTGAAACAGAGCCCTCCTAAGGGGAGGAAGAACCACATGCAATTCTATAGAACTTGCACATTAGAAATAAACGGTGCAATATAGCCGCTTTGCATAGAAGGGCTGAAAATCGTATTTATTTTTTAGAAGAGTTGAATCGTTCTTGCATTTCAGGTACGGCGGTATGGTGTATCGCTCACCTTGGGTTCAGATTTCGTTGTGTCCCACAGTTGTGTCCCTCGCACTTCTCATGGTTGCTAAAAATTCCGAGCTAGCTGTGCCAGTAAAACACGTACTGTGGAGGAAAGACGGGCCCCCAAACCTGAAGAGATCTGTTTTCATTGTCCTTCATTCTATATTTGGTTTGGCTGCTGACCTTTACCATCCTGACACTTGACTGATTCACTGTACTCAGAGGACGTGTTTGGGAGCAATATTAATAAGGTGGTGATGGTAGGTACGTAGCTGAGCTTTCTCTCTTTCTGTTTTTTGGGGAGAGGTGAGGTTTGTAAAATTTTTTTTTTTCTTGTTTTTTATGTGTGAGATAATGGCGCAGTAAATCTTTGCGGGCAGCAACAGTCAGGGTGTCAAACCTCACGAGGACGCGGTGATCCCTGGTGCTGGGGAGCTGTGCGCGCCCATGGAGAGCACCTGCATGGCTCTGATGTGCCGGGGAGCCGTGGCTGTGGTGAGGAGCGGGCAGGCAGTGAGAGAGGAGGCTGCGGGGGGTTTGCTGTGACATTCTCCCTGTTAGCCCAGGTCCTGGGGCCACGGCCGTCTTGCACGACTGATGTCAGCTGTGGCAGGGGTAAGGACTGGGGACACGCAGTCTCATGGAGCCAGCGCAGAAGTGGTGTGGGTGGATAGCGAATGTTTGAATCCAGCAGATGAAAAAGGAGCGACTTTCTCACAGGACAGGGGATCAGAGGGATGGCATAGGGAGTGCTCAGGTTATCGTGGTGGTTTGCTGGATTTGCACTGCCAGGGTCCCCCGGGGCTTGCTGCCAGCTGGGCAAATGTGAAGCTGAGCCCCTCGAACCAAACCGCTGTTTTTCACCCTTCCCACGTAAAGCTCTGTCCTCCAGAGCTCAGCGTGCCGTCTGGGGCTGCAAAGCACACCTCCCAGCTACGCTGGGATACCCACCTGCAGCCGGCCTCGAGCTGCGAGTGCACCGGGATGCTGCCACTTTCCCCTCTGCCCAACTCGTTTAGGATCAAGAAGCTCAATCCTCCTCCCTCCTCCCTTGCAGCGGCACAACCATCCTTCTGCGCTCCACGGCCGCGTTCCCTGGCCGGGGAGCTCATACCTTCACCGCGTGCTTGCAGCAGAGGGTATTGTTCCTTCCATCACACCCCATGCCTTAATTTTGCATTAGTCCTACATGACCGGTAGGCTTATCTCCTGGGAGCAGTAGCATGCACGTTCACCTCCCGGTGCAAAGAAGGAAACAGCAGGTGCCAGCCCAGCGAGCATCACTGGAGTTGTGCAGCTTTGCTTGCCCCTTCCTGCTCCTCCTGTCTTTGCTATAGCTGGAGCTCCTTGTGTGGTTTAGGAAAACTTGATGTTTCTTGAGATATACTCTTCTCTAGCTTCTATAAGACATGGCTATCTTTGTTATTGTTTTTTAATGGTTATCATAAAATCCTGATTTCCGCCTCCCCCCCCAATTCAATGGTGCAGATTTGAATACACCTTTCCATTATGCTTCACACTAAAGTCTTACTGGTTTTAAGTGAATTGCAAAATTTGGGCATGGTATTATAAGTGTTAGAAAACCTTAAAGTATCTCTACATGAAAACTTAGGGTGTTCTTGCATGCTGAGATCTTACCAGCTCTGCAGTATTTGCCACTTTCTTGAAATCTGAGATTCTGAGTTTAGTGATTTATACAGGAGAAATGCAGCTTTTGTTGCGCTATTACTAGACACCTTGGGAGAAAATGAGGTTTAACAATTTATGAACCCTTCTTTAAAAATAATACATTTGTGAAAATTATCCACTCCTAAGGTTTTTTTTGTTGGCTTTTTTGTTTATTTTGTTTTTTTAAATGTTTCTCATGTTCTGTAAGTGCAGCACCTTGTATTTGTCTCTTACAAAAAACTCCTTTTCAAGCTGCCTTGGATTTTATTGCACAGCATAGTACTTTTTGTTTTCCTTGAAAAGGCCCACCTGTGTGTTGAGCACTGTGGTTACATAGGCCTGTCAGCCTTTGTTTAAAAAGAGGGATGTTTCTGACCCTTGAGACCAGGGGACAAATCTTAAAAACATGATCTCTTTGTTTTTAAGTCTAAAAATATTCGATATTTTTAATTGGGATTTTAAAGTTAATCTTTTTAACTGGGGGCAAAAGATGAAACTGGAAACCTTTTACAATTCTTAATTTATTTATTTTTTTTTTTTAAGATGGCCCTCGTGGGATTAAATACCCACACCCATTTATTCTGTCAACACCAGTGTGCAGCAAACCCCCTTCTCCCTTCTTCCTTCCAGGCAGGACAGACGCGGTAAGGCACGCGCGGTACCCAGCCCAGGGCAGTGCTGAGGGGGCTTTGGCGGGGGGAGCGGCGGGGGGCAGGCGCCCGGGGCCA
>NW_009594252.1:0-15509 GCF_000690535.1 Cariama cristata | reverse complement strand
GCCCCGTGGGGAAGTTCTGCCGCTTCGCGCATCCCGTGCAGCGTGGGATGGAACCGTCCTCGGAGCGCTGGCTTGGGAGATGAACAGTCTGGAAGACCTTATTCCTGTTTTCCATCAGAAATTCTTGCCTCCTATGCTTTTTGTAAGCAGTTCCTCCTCCTTCCTTTATTCTTGCTCCTTAGGTGAAGAAAAGAAATTGCTTGCCTTGGCCAAAACCAGAAGTGTCCTGGGGTCTGTTCACCTAGGTGTGACTTTCTCCTCTTGTTCTTCAGCGGAGAGGAGGAGGAAAGACTTATGTTTAACTGGGATTGATCCCACCTTGCCTTCCTCACCTCTACACCTAGAGCAGCTCGTACGCGTGCAGTCTGGCACCGAGCTCTGCCGAACGCCTCTCGATGAAAAGATTTTAGCTGTCGTTTGTGACTTGAGGGGGTTAATGCATTAAAGCCAGCCAAGATGTGAATGGGAGTTGTCTGAATCTCTAGAGCAAACTAAAACAAGAGCGACATGAGAAAAGCAGTCATCCATTGTTGCCTGATGATAGGGAAGTTTTTAAAAATCAAACACTCTAGTATAGGCTGACTGTGCACAGAGAAAAACCTAATTAATTATAAATAAGATGAATAAATAATTTAAATGTATCACTTATTTCTCCTTTATAGTTTAACTCATGAAAAAATCATTTCAATTAGAAATTTCAACTCAATCTGAAATGCAGAGAGGCATGATGGTTCAAGATGGATGTGAACTCCTTTATGATTTTTCCTTCAAAAATGTGAGCTTTTTTTTTTTTACAACTTGGGTGATAAAAAAGAAAAAAAAAATGCTGAGAGACAGAAACAAACAAAGTTTCCTTTGATAGGGTAACAGAGTGTATTTTTAATTTATGAATTAATAAGTACGTTGTGTGCGATGTCCAATTTGTCAAAAATGTCTTGGTTCCCTTAGCATTCATGTTATATGCATGAAATAGATGCAGTTTTCTCCATTAATTATAATATTCCATTTCCTCAAGAGTAACGAAAGATGATTCATTCCTCTCCTCTGGCCCTAACTGGCTCCTTGGTATTACTGATGAGGGTTTCTGCCATTTATTTTTGACCTTGTGAAACTATTTATGTTGGACTCAGTCATGATGAATGCAGTGGGAACCGAGCAGATGAAGGGTGAGAACGTCGAGCTTGCAGACTCGTGTCCCCTCCACTCGGTGACACCACCCTGCATACCGCTCTTGACACCCAAACATACCTGAGCTCACTTGGCTTTCCTGGAAGATCTTGAACCTTGAAAAATATGTCTGTTGTCCATAACTATAATTCATGATGCTGATATCCCTGATGCTAATTTTTTTTTTTTACCCCATCTACTCCTATGTCTTGCTTTTAATAATTTCAAGGGTGCCACAGTTAGGACTATGTTTATTTTTCCACAGTTCTATGTCTTTATGCCTTTCTATTTATTTCCCTCAAGTTTAAAGAGGTATGTATAGTATCTGTATGCTGATTACTCTCTTCTCAAACACAAAATATAGCCTAATTACTTCAAATTACTGCTTTTCCTTTCAGTAAATAGTCTCCTGTTTTGTTTTTCAGTTTCCGCTATGCAATTTTCTTGTTCACTGGGAACTATCGCTATAGTATTTGCAAAATACGTAGATGCTTACATCTGTGGACGGTTGCAAGTAAGACATACTGAATGTGGTGTGAAACAAAGAGTTTATTGGAACTCGATTGGAATAATGCCAAGAGGAGACCAAAAGTAGCAGAGATGGCATCAGAGCAGCAGCATCTTGTGACCATGATTGAGCAGGAAGGCATGCAGGACTAGGACACCTAGGAAAGCAGGATGAAGTTATTTATACAACTGTCTAAGGGCAGTGAGCGATTAGCATACAGACGTGTACTTCAGGTGAAATTCTAGCACCGGATAAATAAACGGCAATTTTTCTATTGCTTTCCAGAGGGATGGACATCTCTTTCCTGATGTTTTCTATAGGGTGATCAGCAGGCAGATGTTTCACTATTTTCATCTATATCTTTTTATTTAAGATCACATATTTTAAAAGTTTGGTAACAGGTTCTAGAGACCATTTGGTGATACTGTGGTTTGATTAAAGGAAGCCTACAGTAAGGAAAGGGTGATAGTCAATCTGAGATCAAGATTAAAAGACATTTAAGTGTCTGTCTATACGTGACTGTCTGCATGCTAGTTGGGTGACAAGCTCTGATAGTAGTTCATGGAGAGCCAGCCATTACAGCCAGTAGGGACCAGAGAGCTACTCAGCCTGTCCTGAAGTAGACCTCAAGCTGGGGATTCAGTTGCCTAAACCTAGATGGTTAGTGTCCCCTTTTGAGTTCTGCGGCATATCCCACCTCACTACGAGCAGCTGTCCTGGAAGGGATGGGTCTTCCTGCAGGTCCTGTCATGGCCTGCCAGCTCTGTGTGGGTGTCTTATAGGGCACAAGGTGATGACCTGTGGGCAGCCGAGTTCTTTCCCATCTCTCCTTCTCTCCGCTCCCCACCTTGAAGAGGTCAGCTGCATCTCTCCATACAGCTGCATTTCTCCATACATGCACCGGAGAACTAATTAAATAGGCGATAGGCTATGACAGGAGTTAGACTTTTGGGTTTTGGTGTCTTAATCACAAATTGAATTGAAACCTTCAAAGAATAATACTGCTTTTAATATAAAAGAAGTCTTTTTGGAACCAGCTCACCCAAGATAAATTTGAGAGAAAGACATGGGTTGTTCCCAGCCTGCTGTCGGGTATTGGAATCCATGTGAGGTTGCAAAATTTTTCTTTGGTCTCCAGAGGTCTTGTGCTAGCTAGTTGCTGATATTACAAATAAATCTTTTAATTTCACATTCAGTGCTTCTGCAGGTGTTTTACCGGATCGATTACTCACTGCTTTCTAGGGATGGTAGTTTAGCAACAAGAGTGAATACCTCAACCGTTGGTTCTGTCCAGTGTGACCTTACAAAAGACTGAGAGTTGTTGATGTGTATTGAGGGGTTTGAGGGCTTTCAGTATTCTTAAAATGATTTTATGATCATTTTGCTGTAACTCTTAGAAACAAAACACTTCATGCAAAAATTTTTAGAATTCCAGTTTCCATTTGAATTAAGTCTTGTGGTGTCTCTTTATGATACATGGGAGTCCTGATGCCCGACAGGCCAGGTGTGCACATCTATGTTTAATTATTTGATAAGCCTCTTCCACCTTCTTCTGTTCTAATTTTCCTGAGAAGAGCTTGTGAGCATGCATTTCTGATGAAGCATTTGATGGAAAAGCAGTGTGCTTCTGCGCTCCCCCCCCCCCGTTCAAAGTACATTTTTGTGCAGATCTGAAAAGCCTAATTTTCAGCTTATAAAAGAATCAGGCAGGGAATGGGGGGTGGGGGGAGAACGAGGGTTTAGAATTAAATTGAGGCTAAAGGTGTACTGGAGGAGAAGTGCTAAAGAATAAAAGCTCTTTGCTGTCAGGCTTCCTTCTGTTATTATCTGATCTGTCGAGGCTTTTAATTCCAAGGGCTTATTCGGTTACTTGGAGGTCTGAGATTTTAGCATTTTCCCAAGGCTGTATTATAGACTCATGGATCACGCGTTAACGATACAAATATTTTGTTTTGTGGCTAATAAAACAAATGTCACTTATGGTAAGTTACCCTGTACATTTATCTAGTTCAACAGCTGCTTTAATGTCCTTTGACAATCATATTAGCCCCTATTACTAGCTAGTGCATGGAAAGCTGCAAAAGCGTCTCTTGAGAGGTAGTACCACTTCAGGTCATCTGTTCAAGGGCCCGTGTACCAACAGGCTGCACTGTGATGCTGCTTTTATTACCCAGTGGTAAACTGACTGGGGAATAGTTTTCCCCTCATATAATAATTCTTCCAATTGCAGGGTGGGAAGGGTGAGTTGGTTCTTGTTTTGGTCTTATTTTTCTTCATCAAAAAAAAAAAAAAGAAGGAAATCTTCATTGAAGAATAACCTATGTAGTACACAAAATCGTGTAGTTGAACTGTTATGAATTTGTTTGCAGCCCTAATGAGCAGCCCAGTTACAGAGCTGGTTTCTTCACTCTTGGGTTCAACAATAATTTCTGATTAGCTCTATTTGAAAATGAGCTTCAGCTGGTGGTTTACACAAACTAATGCTCATCAGTCTTGCAAATCTAGTCAAGTAGTCCTAATATGGCGAGTCTCCAAGTGGAATATTTTCAAAATGTGGTGTAACTAGTGATTTGTAGCTGTATGTTAAAATCTTGCTATTAATAAGAAACACTGTGATATTGCTAGATTTCATAGGAGAATCTTCTTTTTATTTTCTCACCTCATCTGTTTAGTGTAGTTCAAGCGTCGTATAAAGAAAACCTTGAATGCCTGGAGATATTGGAGATATTGGAGACCTTTGTTAAAGTCTATACCCAAGCTTCTAATCACTGCTATAACTTACATCCCCATTATAGTTTGGTTTGGTTTGTTTTTCTTAAAACCATGTTCTGTTTACGGAGAAGTAAGATGACCTCTGAGTAATATGGTAAAATTGTATTGAAGTGGACTTTTCTCTAAGAAGTGAAGGTGAACATTCTCTGTAGTGGTTGGGAGCTGCTGTACAAAAGGAGGGGAGCTGACTGCTAATAGGAAGACAGACAGTATTACTGCTTGGGAGAAAACCTCTAAATTGTAGCCAAGATTTCTGATCCATTCTCCATTGAAAAATAGATGCTTATCTGCTAAATACTACCTAAGGTTGGTATGTTAGTCCTTCTGTGCTTGACCTCAGGCCCTGCCACAATATAAATGCTTGGAGAAGTTATTTTTGCTATTCTGGCTTGGGGTTCTTCCATAGCCAGTGAACAGAGCTCCTAATGCCTCTTGAGTAATTTTATTCACAGCTTTGATGTGAGGCTGTTACATGTCAGGTGTTTTCAAGCAAGTAGTTGTGCAGGTTCTAGTTGCAGCCTAGGAGTTCTTTGTATATGGATTGCATGCTATTGCATATTCAGAATAAGTTCAGCATAGGCCAGACCCCATTAACCTTTTTGGGATCTTAGAGATGAAATGCATTCATTGCCCATTTCTTTTTGTTTGTCCATTTACTTTGTTTTCCATTGGAGAAGTGTGTCAGCGTACTCATGGTTTAGTTCTGCAGGTAGCGAAATGTTTGTCTGAATCTAGCTTACTTGGTACACAGAGTAGTATGGACTACGTCCCTGCCCCCAAAACATTTCCTCCTGAGGCTTACTGAGTTTTAAAAAGGTTTCTTTAGTTCAAGTTAAATGTACAGGTTAGCTTTTATGTGGTTGTTTCACTGGCAATTTCGGTGTCATATTCTTGTGTGATATTTGTGAGAACATGAAACTGGAGATAATTCCTGTTTCTTCAGCCCCAGCCCTCTGTGACAGCAGGTAATCTTCCTCCTGAATTTACTGGTTCGGTTGTTTGTCCCTCTTAGTTTCACGGCGAGAACTTGCTTTATTTTGGTTTTCAAACAGTCTTCTAATTTCCACCCCAAATATTTTCACAGCTAGCTTTGTTCTTCTACAAATATTATGCTTCAACTTAAACATTTCTCTTCCTTCTTCAGTGTTCACCTCTCTGATATAATTATGCTCGGAGGAGGACAGTATTTATATCTCTCCATTGACTTCTGTGCATTACAAATCAGATCCAAACGTAATTGATCAAAATTAGATGCATTTTCTTCCGAAGAGTGTCACAGAGGGAAAAAATGAATCGTTGAGCATTTTATTTTAGTTGTGTGTGGGATTTACCTGGCACCTGTTGACACTTAATTTAATTTTGTTAAATATGATATTGAAATGTACATGAAAATCATTTGATAAAACACTGTTCTTTGTTTTCTTTCAATCACACCTTTTAAAAGAATCAACTCTTTTGCTCGTGTTTATAACAATTCATATGCCTTTTTGAAACAGCTGTTTCAAAATGCGAGGGCAAACACTCATTTCATCTAGTAGTGTGTAAATACCCTGTTTTGGTTTAGAAAGGTATGTGTCAGTGCACTTAGAGTGGTTCCAAGACTTATCCTGGCATTGGGGGTCACCTTTTTAGTGCAGGAATGAATACATAACCTCAGGAAATAGGGTGGAAAATTTGTCTGTATCGCTGTATCGTCTGACATTCTAATCACATAAGCAGTTCATCAGTGCGTGTTAAGGTAGTGGTTGATTTTTTTTTTTACCCTAAAATATTCCCAGTTTTACATCTGCCGTAGTTCCCTTATCAGCCTTCTACTGTTTTATAGTTGCTCTGTCCCTGCTATGACCGTTTGTTGTACACCGAGAGAACCTGCAACAGCCTCTGTCTGCCTTCTCCTGGCTTTCTCTAAAGGGCACAGATGCTACAGGAGTCTGTGAAAATGATCTTGAAGACAAAAAATTATGTCTTAAAATTATCGCTCAATAGTTGTCCTGCTAAGATCATTTTACATCTTGGAAACATGCCCCTGTCCTTCTCCGTTCTCCTGTGTCTCAACTTCAGTTTTAAAATAGCAGTAAATGTTATGTTAATATCTCCCTTAAAATCAATCCTCAATGTATGTGTTCATCAGGGTAAAATACAGTACCCTAAAACATGGCTAGCACTGAGCATTAACGTCAGGAAAAAATGTGTAAGTTCTACTTAAATGAATATTAAAAGTTGCAATAGTCTTTTAAGACAAGTCACTGGTGTATATTCTTTTCTGGTGCTTTATAGCACCAGCAATTTTTTGTCCACATCCTGTGTTAAACTGAAGCTAAATTTTTTAATAAACTTTGCTGTTAATTCTGTTATTCAAAGATTAGTGAAACTTGGGCATTCAAAGTAATGAGCATGCTTAAAACTCTCTATTAAGATGTTAGGCATAACATATACTCATTATGTCATAGTGTAACACTTATCTTCATAATGCAACAGGTTAATGATGTAATAATATTTTTTAAATCATAGTAAGGTATCTAACAATCTTTTCTAACATCTGTATGTAAACGGAATGATGAGTAGATGCTTCTTTTGTCTCTGTGAATATTTCTGAGGGTATGTGAGATTCTGGTTGACCTATATACGTGTCCTTCTCCCTGCTAATCAAATTTCTGTCACTGTACAGCTGCCGTGTTCATCCACAGGCCTGTACTTTGCTGGGATTGCCCACGGAGTTCGGAGGCAGTGATAAAGCATGTATTTTTAAGGCCGCCCAGTTTTCTGTTTTAGATAGGCATGTAGTATATCAATCCCGAGTCCCTCCCAGTGGCAAGAATTCATGTAGAATAAAAGATTTGGAATTAAAGCTTTTTGAATGAGTATCTTTTAGTAGTTTTATACTTCCAAATCGTTGTCTCTGCACTTGGAATAACCTAAAAGCATTTATTAATATTTGATGGCATGGTGAAAGCCTTAGGTATGGAGATTTATGGAACTCACAAATGGTTTATCTGGGCTTAAAAGTCCATGGTCCCTATCCTTTAGCCAAAGCTTGGTAGGTGTAAAGGCAGGGGTGACAAGGCAAATGTGTCCCTTGGAAGGGGGCTGCCCGTTAAGTGGACTCAACCTGTTGAAGACATACTCCATTGCACACTTACTCTGATAACTTGTAGGCGATGCTGGTATGAGATGAAGGCCTTTGCATTTCACTTAGTGAACAATATAGGAAAAATTCAGGTGTGGATTTTTTTTTTCTCTTTTAGTATAGTTTGCCAAAACTTTGTGAGAATCTCTACAAATGTCAGTTTGTTGCCTGAATCTGCATGCTGAAGAAGGGTTTGCTGTGTTTTTAACAGCTAGCAGTAAGATCTGTCAGTATTTTTGATGGGAATGCACTCTGATTTTCTAAGCTAATGATTTGTAAGAAATTAGATTTGGGATCTGGAAAATTTGGGTTAAGGAAAGGTCAAGGAATTAAAAGATTATTATAGGCAATAAAAACCAGATGGAACACAGCATTATGCAGTGAAGAGGAATTTCTGTCAGGGCAGGGCATACAAAAGGCAAAGCACCCGGGGAAAGAATGAATGTGGGGTTTGGCATTAAAAAGTCGGGACCAGCAAAGCAATTGGTTTCCACATAAGGCAAGTATGAGATAGCTTCAGGCTCTCTCTCCGCCATGCAGGCGCGATAACTGATCCCAGACCGACACCGGTCGTACGTGCCACTGTTACGTGCTGGCCTCGGCCGTAGTGCTTTCCTCCACTGCTATTTTCCCACCCTGGCAAGCAACTCAATGTATATACATAAAACCAAAGCTGAGGTACTAACCCACGCAGCACTACGGCACAGCACCCCGCTCTTACTGGCCTTTAAGCTCACGTGCCCGATGTCCAGGCTAGCTGCCTTTTGCCCACCCTCCTCTTCCCCATAACCTCTGTGTGGGGCTGTGGGAGAGGAGGGTAAAGGGGTGGGGGGGAGAGCGGGCGCAGGGTGGGCAGACACCCCTGCGGGCCGGGGTTCATGTGCAGCCAGCACCAGCAACCCGGCAGCCCAGACAGCCCCGTTAATCTGTTCAGCCTTGCTGCCTGTCAAAGATGAAAGTTAAACTTGCGGTGGGAGCGCTGCCAGACTCGGGTCATCCTCGTGCGTACGGGACTTGCACTAGAGAAGATTGTGGCTTGCCCTGGGAAGATTAGGCAAGAGTGACACAATTATATTTTTGTTCCGGCTGTGCTACACAAAATATTGCCAATTACACGTTTGTCCTGCTATTTAATTTGCACTGATGATGAGATGATGTGTGTTGCTCATTCTTAATGGGTACGTTTCCTCGGTGCTGCTGCAGGGAATTACTGGGACAGTATCTCTCCAATTATGTAATGCAGGTTACTTAAGCCTATGTATGTGTTGTTGGCTATAATGAGACCAGGGATTAGAAGCAGCATGTGTTCCAGGATAAAGAAAAAGCTTTGGACTGACCCAGAAATAGTTTATTGTGACCTTATCCAGCGATTGGAGAATTTATGTAAAGGTGAACTTGCGCTGGTGTTAACCTGCAGTGTCTCTACTGACCTCTTGCAAAAAGAGACTTTGCTCTAATCAGTAAGAGGACAAACTCTCTAGAGCAAAACCTCGTTTCTAAAATGGAAAATCTATAGGCTGAAACAAAAATGTTACCAGTTTGCATTGCCTCCTCTCTGTATTAAAATGCGCAGGTATACAAGTTATAACAACGCAGGTCGCATGTGCCCTTGGATTAGGTTAAAGGTGCCTGAAGTGGGGCATGGCCCCACACGTGTGATACGGGGTGACAGCGCCTTACTCTGTAACACACAGGTAAGAGTGTCTGCTGAGTTGGTAACGAGGAGAGCGGAATGTGATGCTGCGCACAGCGATGCTTCAGCCCCCCCATGGGATCTTCTAAGCACAGATCCACATCACTGGCTAAGGGCGTGCTGGCAGTGCTGGCTGCAGGTGGTGAAGCAGGGTAGATGGAGAGGGTGTTAGGTGAGGAGAGGTGCCCGGGTTTCCGCCTTCCATGCTCAGAGGCTGGTGATGATGTGCCTAGAGGTGGGATCCTAAATTGGAGAGGTGGAGTAGGCAAGCACATGCATCTGGAGGCATCTTGGTGGGCTGGGCTGTGAGTTGGGCTCTTGTGGAGTGGTTGGGTTGGGTGCCCCTTCTGAGGGTATAAGGGCATGAACTTTTGTCATGAGGAGAATGGATGAGAAGTCTCTCTACCCCCTCACGTGCATGGAAGTTACTGCCAGTGCCGATGCTGAAGTTGGCCTTGCCGTGGTTTGTGGTACTCAAGCAGGCAAAGTTTGGACTTGGCTCCTCAAAACTCAGTGACGAACCTTGCAGGAGCACCTTGGTGTGGTCATTTTCATGATGTGAGGGGCTGTTTGGTGGTGGTTTTGTTTTTGGTGTTTTTGTTTGTTTGGATTTTTTTTTTGGTGTGTTTTTTTTTAGTTTAGCAACCGCAAAAATTGAGAGAAAAGAAAATCCTTGGAGCAAACCCAAAATGTCGTTTCCCCCCCCCTTGCTAATACACTACCACTTTCTCTTCTTAATTGTATTTGCTATTGAGACTTGCTCCAGGCATAACTTGTCAAAACTTTGTTGAAATAGTTTTGCACATTTAACACAGTTCTAGTTAAACAATATATTTGGTAAAGTTACTTTGGTTTTTTGTATTACTTATTTTAAAAGCACAACAAAAATGCCTGCAGATGAACTTCTTTATGCTTTCAGAACTAAGTTGGCAGGTTCCATTGTGCAATCTTTAATACAAAACATTTTATTTTTCTTTAGTTCAGAAGAAAAAAGTTCTATATGATTTTTTTTTTGTTAGAAAAATTTAAATTTTTTCTTTATACCCTCATTTGGGGAGATGAAGGGGTTGTGTTTTAAACTGTTATTGCCTCTTCCATTATTCCATAACACAGAAGATTTATTTCCTGAGCAGCTCCAGGTATCTTGAACATCTTTTTATACTTTTATTTTTGTAAGATTCCACACCCCCCCCTCCAACCAGCTAATGCTTGGTGATTAGTGGCCCAACTTATATAGGCAGCCAGTCTTAATTTAAAGGCTCCACATGATTAGCAGTTCAGTAACCAGTTTGTTGCACTGTCCCAAAGGCTAATGATCTCGGGTTTGTTTCTGTTTTAAACATACCTTATTTCTTGCTTGAATTTTGCTGACTTGTACTTTCAGTAGTATGGCTGAAATGACTAGTACCTCCTTTGCTTGAAATCCTACAGCTAGACAATGTACGGTGCAGCAGCCAGGTTTCCATCACAACTTTGCGCTGAATGTCTCCATATTTATTGCTTGAGCAGTCTCTTGGGTAAGATGACAAAGTAAGAGCAAAAATGAGATTAAAATATGCTTACCATTCATTTTCACAACTAAGCAATGAGGTCGTGCTTGGTGGTGGTCTTGTCTTTCAAAAGGTGTTTTTTTGAGGACCCTTAGGTTGATGCTTGAGAAATGGCAGTGAAGTAAAGGTTTTGAATTTAGTTCAGTTGGCTTAAGTCTAGAATTCTGAACTCTTTCAGAATTAAAATCTGATAGAAATGCTTTATGGATTTTCGTAACAACTGTTCTCTTGCTCCCTTTTAATTTTTGCTTTCCCTTGACCCTTTTTTTCATTCTCCTCTTTTCCTCCCTTTCTTTCTCTTATATCTTTCACCTTCTTCTCTGTCTCTTCTGTGCTTGTTAACACCTCTCTTGCTTCCATGTATCTCTGATGAACTAGCAACAGAATAAAATTGGATGAATTGTGAATTCTTTATATTACAGTAAATTAAATACTAGAAATGAGGAAGAAAAATTTGTTTAGTTTTTATGGATGAACTTCTGAGTTAAGAAAAAGGAAGTGAAATCAATTTACAGATGAAACATAATAATGTAATTTAAATTGAATATTGTCTTAAACTTGGGGCTAAATGGGGCTTAAACTTATGGGGGGCGTAAGTTTTTCCTCAGTCAAAACTCTTTGCAATACTTGACCTAAGCTAGCTGAACCCCCTTCACTGCTGTCTGCGTCCCCCAAAAGGAGACCCTGGCACTGTTATCTGGTAAAGGCACTTTGCGGCTTAGGCAAAGCTGCTTTCCAGCTGGTCGGCTCCCAGCATGTACCGGTGCCTGGGGTTGTTCCTCCCCGGGTGCAAGACTTTGCATTTCCCCTTGCTGAACTTCGTGAGGTTCCTGTCAGCCTGTTTCTCCAGCCGGCCGAGGTCTCTCTGGATGGCAGCATGACCCTCGGGCGTATCAGTCACTCCTTCCAGTTTGGTGTCAGCGGCAAATTTGCCAAGGGTACGCTCTGCCCCACCATCCAGATCATTAACGAAGCTGTTGGACGGGACTGGACCTGGTATTGGCCCCTGGGGTACACCACCAGTTAATGTCCTCTAACTAGACTTTGTTCCACTGACCACCACCCTCTGGGCCTGGCCGTTCAGCCAGTTTTCAGTCCACCTCACTGTCTGCTCATCCAGTCCATAATTAATCAGCTTCTCTATGAGAATCTCACGGAAGAGAGTGTCAAAACCCTTCCTGAAGTCTAAGCAGACAATATCCACTGTTCTCCTCTTGTCTACCAGGCCAGTCATTTCACTGTAGAAGGTTGTCAGGCTGGTCAAGCAGGACTTCTCTTTGCTAAATCCATGTCGACTGTTCCCGATCACCTTCTCCTCTGTGTCTGGAAATGGTTTCCAGGATCAGTTGCTCCATCACCTTAGCAGGGATGGAGATAAGGCTAAGTGCCTGTAGTTTCCTGCATCATCCTTCTTGCCCTTCTCCAGGATAGGAGTGACATCTGCTTTCCTCTAGTCCTCAGTTACGTTTCCCAATTGCTGTGACCTGTCAAAGATTACCAGCTGTAGCCTCACAACATGGGGCAAGCCAGCCACCTCAGCACTGATGGGTACATCTCATCAGGGCCCATGGATTTATATATGTCTGGTTTGCTTAAGTATTCTCTGACCTGCTCCTCTTCCACCAAGGGTACATCTTCTTCCTCCAGCCTTTCCCTTTGGTCTCTGGGGCTTGGGATTGCTAATGGCTGGTTTTGCTAGTAAAGACTGACGCAAAGAAGGCATTCAGTGCCTCAGCCTTTTCTAATGAAGGTGCTTAAATATTTGACAGTGTACCTTTTTCTGTCAATATTCAACTTTCCTTTAAAAGTAAATATGTTTTCAGGCAAATATCTTATTCTGGAAGAGACATCTGTGTTTAGAGATTCCTCTGAGCAGAGGACACAGCAAGTGCTGGTCCTGATGGGAAGTTCTTTCTTCTTGCAAAATAAAAGCATCTGCTCTGCAGTGCATTCGTTTTGGGTTTGGGTATTTTTTTGTCTTAACTTCCGTACTGAAGGATTTTCTACTGTACTGCAGGACTCTCATGTGTGACAAAGCCCAGATCTGGTACCTTTCTGCCTCTTCTGCTCTTTTTTCTTTCTCAAATTGAAAGCGGCACCATTCTGACTTTGCGGAGCTAAATATAATGAAAATGAATCAATCTGTTCGCAGATACTGGCTTTTTCTTTCCACCGCTAGTGAAATGAAGACACATGTACTAAGGGTCAACCTTGACCAAAGGAGAAGTATAGCTCTAACACTGTGGCACTATTATTTTACTGTGGTGTTTATTTCCTGTTAAACACATTTATTTGGTTTTCTCCTAGTGCTTATTTCTGCTTACCTCTTTCCCATAATCCTCTTTTCCATGTAAAATCTCTACCTTTTACAACTTTTCTGTACTGTTAAATACACAAATATTTGGTTTGCTGGGACGTTTGGCCTCTAAATCACTCCCTCTGTTTTTCACATTCATACCGAAAGGAGAGTTGCTGGCTTACACCTGTGAGGTAGTGTGCTATAAATATGATCAATACCCATTTGCATCCCATTATTTTTATTCTAGCTGTATTCCTATGGACAGCACGTCAGATTCAGTGTAATGTAGTATGTTGTCTAATCAATAATAATAATGATAATACAGCTTTTTATCCTGCTGGCAGCTTCATGGAGGAATTTGGAAACCATTTGTTGTCTGAATAGTGATATGAAACCTTAACGCCAACTATGCTGCATGTTCCCTTGAAGTTTTTAGTGTGTTGTATGTCACCTTCCATTAAGTTTAAACATGTCATGCCGCTGCACTTTAAAGCGCTTTACTTGTTCCTGTGTTAAAAATTTGAGGTTAGAAGAATATATTTTGTCTTTCTCATGCTGCCAATGGATCGCAGGAAGAATCCAGCTTTCCTTGGAGTTGTGGTCTAATTGCTACTTATTAAAAATAACGAACTATCTTACTAGTTGTACTTTTTCTGCTGCAGATTTAATTACTGTTCACCTTTCCCCCCCCCCCCCCCCCCCCCCCCCCAACTCCTTTGCTAGGCTGACAGAGCTGAGAGGAGGGAAACTGAAGCAATTTGAAACCTTGTTAGAAATTTATGAAGTGCTAAAATGTTTTATTAGCCATTCGCTGCCTGCCTCAGAGCGAGCATGGCTGTGATAGCAGGGGGAGGCAGCAGGCCACAGCCAACATGAGCGTGTACATCGTTTGGCAGATTATACACTCTGTAATTAGCAGGAAGTAGAGTGAAACTAATTCTTTTTCTCCTCAATTGGGCCAATGACATTTGAGGGGAGGATGGGATGTGGTGCTGGATGGGGAAGTTGTGGAGAGGCCACGGTGGTCTCCCAGCTCCCCAGCCGCTGCACTGGCCCCCTCCGTGCCGGAGGTGATCCCACTGCCAGCTGCGCTGAGAGGCCAGGAGAGGCACCTGTACCTCTCCCTTGTTCACAGTCTGTGGCCAGCAGAAGAAAAGCTGTGTATTTACTCTGCAAAGCTCTTTTTGTACTGTGTGCCGCTGGCACTGGTCTGTGGAAATGATCCCTTTTGCCCATGGAAAGGTTGGGCGTAGGCATTGCTGTAGGTGACTCCTTGAGCGATGCTGTGTCCTAAGAGGGAAGGTGCTCTTGCTGTCCTCTCGTTAAGTCTACCACGACTCTGCACGCAAATCTGAAATGACTGATTTGGCTGAAAAGGGCACTTCTGGGAGATTCTTTATCTAGGAAAGTCTGTTTGTGGCAAAGGGATAAGGATTCTATTAGGATTTTTAGTGTAGATTTCCTTAACTAAAATGAAAATCGGTCTGCTTCCATTTTATAACTATCATTTGCAAGCAACACAGTCACCCCTTACCTGCACATATAAGCTGCAGCTTGGAAACCAGATTTTTTTTTTTTTTCCTCCCCTATAAGGCTGACCTTTAAAGTTCATTTCTATCTGTGCATTTCTAAGGGAAGACTTTTACAAGGTCAGTTCAAAGACCTTATTATTTAAGTGGACTTATTTGAAGTACAGTGCACAAAAAGCATACTGCTAGAAGATAAACCACTAGAAAATGCATTAAGGGTGTTTAGAAACACAAAAATAGCTACTGCTTTCTGCCTTTCACACCAGGTGAGCTTCAGCATTTCAAAAAACAGTTAACTTTTTTTGGGGCTTTGTGTTTATATATTTCCTATAGCTAGATAAAAATACTGCTTTATATTTTTAGACTGTGGGCCTATATTCTGTTTCCAGCTCCTGGGTCATTTGGTCTGTCCTTTAATTGGAGCAAGAAGTGTGGGGTGGTTTTTTGTTTGGTTGTTGTTTTTCCTTTTTTTTTCCTGACCCCCCCCCCCCAATCTTGTGCTGGTCCCTGAAGTATTGCATTGATCATATTCTTACAAGTCTAATGGCAGGCCCTCGGTTCCCTCCCTGGACAGATCATTGCTTTCCCTAAGTGCTGTTAAAGTTAGTAAAAGCATAACGTGTGTATTATTTTCTTCCCGTCATTTGGTTTCAGAGCGTTTTCTCCTCGTTATGGCAAACAGGACTGAGGAAGCCCTATCCAGTGAGATACTAGATCCGTGAAAAAGCGTGTGTGTGCACTCAGAAAGGGAAGTCAGCAGTAGTAAGGCGTTAAAATGTCAGCTGTGTATAAATTAACTGTTCCATGTAGACAGTATACATCTGTCCTGGTTTGTCTGAAACAGAACTGTTTCTGCTTTCAGTA
>NW_009594251.1:67923-68180 GCF_000690535.1 Cariama cristata | reverse complement strand
ATTAAAAAAAAAAAAAAAGGAAGGAAAAATCCTAGCAGCAAAAAGTGTATATGCCTAGTGCACATTAGCTCACTGCCTTAGGTAAATTCCCTCACCCTGGGTTTTTTTGAAAGTCACACCCAATCCAATGGTACCTATGTTTCTCTCGTTATCAGAGATTAATTTCCAGCCGCGGCCACTTGCACTCTCTCTTCTCCTGTCTAGATAGGAACATCAAAGTTTGGGTTTTATTTGCTAACCTGACTGGAGCCAGACAA
>NW_009594251.1:0-67892 GCF_000690535.1 Cariama cristata | reverse complement strand
CCTGAATTAATATCTTCCCCATTGTTTCCTCAAGGACTTCTGGAATTTCCTCAAGTCATATTTCACCTTTGTTATTGTCTCATTTCCTGCTCGTGCCACCTAACAGTCTCCTTTGCCTTAACTCTGCACAACTGGAGCAAACCTGGAGTAGACTGCAGTGCAGAGCACTGTTAAAGAAGTCACATAATGTAGCTCCTGTTCAATGCAAGAATCTGTTAGTCTTTTGGGAAGGTGAAGGAGGAAGTCAAGGAATTACAATAAACAGCAGTGTCTTGTTGTCCAAAAAAATTACTTTCCTTAGGATCCTGGAGAATAAGGGTTGAATTTTACCCAACTGATAGTCCAGAAGTCTTTAGTGAGCAGGATTCTATGCCAAAGAAAGACCTGTGGAGCAAATGTACTGCTACAGCTCAAGAAAAACTGTCTCATCATTAGGGAAACACAATTTCTCACTTTGTGGCAAATTGTTCTTGAAAGCACAGAAATTATTAACAAAGTTCCATGGGTTAGCAATTACTTCTTAACAAAGTCAGGAAATTCTAGTCTGACCCCACCTAAGAGGTCTTCACTGCATGCATGCAGGGTTGCATACTGTATGGTGAATGTAGTATGCACATTTTGTTTTATGTTTGATTCTGGCCTAGTTCTCCCAAGTTTAGGATGCAGGCACTCCTTCCTGACTCATCTGCAAAGTTGGGATGTAAAGCCATGCTTTGAAAACAGACTTCCTGCAATTCACATAATAACAGGCAATGTGAAACCTGGCCATAGCTAATGCGCAAAAACTTAGATTCATAGTCTTCCAGATAAGAACCTTTTTATATTAAAGATTTTCTTTTGAGATGTTCTAACACATTTAGTGCAGTTCTGATTGGTACAGAAATCATTCCTTTACATTTCTGATTTTGAGGTGCATTGCTTCTCCTAATCCAACAATAATGACAACTGTGTAGCAGTTATGTTACAGCCTTACTACTCTGCCCATCTTCAAACAGTAAAAAGATGGCAATTGCTTGCAGGTTTTGATCACACTTTGCTTATTGGAATGGAGCTACTGAGGCAGCTGCTCCTTCCAGGTTCACTTCAGTAGGGGCTGCCCTGCCCTGATAGTCCTGCATGCCTTTCACTTGTGGCTTTTATGCAGATGGGAATGCTTGTCAGAGCATATGATGAAAATTAAGAACACAGCAAGACTCTAGGAAGTAACTCTGTTTTATGGCTGAAGGGTGTTTCTTGTTATTAGGGGTGAAGACGAGACCTTCATGTGTGTGAGACTGTTCTGTGGGGATCAAATTAGTTCAGTTTGCCTAGTGATGCCCTTTGCACATTTCTCCTGAGTGTCAGCTTCCACTGGGCAAACTCATCTCACAAGAGGAACCTCGGTCTATTCTGCTGGAACGAATTTTACCTAGTGCTGTAGTCAGGCAGCTATGTAAAAGCCCTGGCAGGAGGAGTTCCTGCTGCTTTGATGAGGGAACATGCTGGGTCTTCAGCTCAGCATAGGCTAGGTTGCCATACAGAGAGTCTCTAAAGAGACTCAGCCCTTGATTCAAGATAGGAAGGGCTGTGAGCATAAGGACAAAATCATACAGCACTGCTTTGTCTTTAAATGGCTAAAAATGTTCTGTGGTTGAAGAACAACTCACTCCTATGTATTTGGGAGCAAGGCTGCTTTATCTTCAATGGGGAGGGAAAAAATTGTGGATCATTTTTGCTTGGTTTCAGAATGCAGTGATTTACCTTTAGTCTATCTCAGAGTTTCAAGCTGGCAATAAATTGCAGCAATTCACTCTGAATTGCTTATAGGTGGCCTTTTCATGCACTTCTTTTTCTGTTCCAATTTGAAAACCATTCAGGTTAACTGAGATGCAGTCCTTAACAAGCAAATGTTTGCTGAGGACACCATTATATAGATGCAGTTGAAACAAGAAATAAAATACATACTTCTCTGAGATGGGAACTCATCTTCTAGCTTTCTTAAATACAGAACATGGTTACATTATTAGTGTGGTTAGACTGTTGTAAATGCTGTTTGTGCCATCAGTGTATCATGCAAAAATAAGTGAAGATTACAACCTCCTAGTCACAAATACAAATTTGCTGAAATTCAGTCTGATGAAAAGACCAAGAATGGCAAGTTTCAGACCCCACACAACTGGCAACTGGCAAAGTTACAAACAGTACAGACACAGAGAATTTATGTTACAGGATGTGCTGGGAAGCTTTAATATAAGCTTAGTGCATCACAATAATATACCACAAAGAATGACCACTAGAAGCACTGTGGGGGACTCGTAAATTAAAAATAGTTGGCATACCTCTCTATTTAAATCAAGGGGCGTGTTCATGTAGTGAATTACTTTTCATCCTGAGCATGGTTGGCAGAGTGTGTGATTTAGTGTTTGTGATTTAGTGTGGGGAGCTGTGTGCACATTTTGTCAGGGTGATTTCTGCCTCATCATTAAATTTGGTGTGCAGAGGCTGGCCAAGCAGTGCCTGGTTTAAACTCCCAGGCAGAGAGGATAGAGAAGGGTGAATGAACGGAAATAAGACCCCACAATATGACTGGGTTTAAATTAAGCCTGTGTGGCACTGAGGTAGAGATGCCAAATAACTGACAGACCTTCATTCAAAACCCTCCTCCCATGTGAGATCTGTTACCTGAGGTTGTAGGACTAACCATTTGCTCCTCTAATGGCTGGAACATGAGGATGAAGATGCTCCAGAACTTTGACATCTCAGGAGTCTGAGGGAGGATTTGCATCAGTCCCTTGGCCCCTTCCTCTCCACCCCTGCACCTACTCATGGGACAGAGGCCCCTTTCTCACCTCGTGCTTGTCTGGAGTCCACCCACTCCTCTTCCAACCCTCTGGGGCATGGACATCCATGTTCCCCACCAGGATCCCATTTGCCCACAGGACCATGAGAGACCAAGCTGTCCATCCAACCCCCTGCCCAAGGACCTTGTTCTGAGCAGTTGCAGCAGGGGACATGTAGGAGCTCGTATTGACCTGTGCCTTGGTGACAGCAGCAGAGGCAGCTGGTCCCCTCAGCCACTGGTAACAGGCACAGGCAATGCAAGCAGCAGCACTGTGATGCTCTGCCCAGCCCCATACCAAACCTACCATGGGGCTCCTGCAGAAAAATCAGCCCCGCGCTTCAGTTTCTTCATGGATGTGGGGCACTGGGAAGGCCACTGCCTCCAACAGAGCCCGGTGCAAGCCACAGCAGCCAAACCATGCTGTTACAAAAGAAGTTCAAGGAAGAATTACCTCTTTGAAGTGTAATTATCTTTGTGACTCTCCCTCGCTTCAGAGAACAGTAATTTGCTGCTGGCTTATTCCTGCAACAATCAAGTGTAGTGCAGCCAGATATTAGTTTTAAGCTGTGGACCAGCTTTAAAAGTTTTCCTGTCTTTTCCTACCCTCAGCCATCCATGCCTTCCCCTTGCTCCCCAGCTGGCTGGCCTCTCAGCTGTGCTGGGACAACTCCTTGCAGGTTGTGTTCAGTGCTTTCCAGAATTAAAAATTGGAAGGGATTTATTCTAAACTGAGATGTTTTGGTTATCTGGCTTTCAGGACAGCCCCCAAAGCACTTGAGCTAGCTCAGCTGAGACAGGAATCTGGGACATAAATAAGCAGGCAGAGGAGAGAGGCGAGGAGGGGAGAGCAAGTCCTTCAGCGGGCTTTGCCTTCTAAGTGGGTATCCTATAAGAACTTGGCCTTGGTAAGCTCTTTTGCAAAGTGGGTACTGTTTATGGGGGAATGATGTGAAAGACATTGGCAGAGTCCCTTTGCAAACTGCTGTGCCGGATGGAGGCACAGCTTCACTGAGCTTTTGAAACTGCTAAAGTCTATGAGGCAGAGGGTGCAGCTCTGCTTGCAGAAGGACCCATGCAAAGGTTGCCTCTCTGCTCCAAGCAAACCCAGCTGAGGATCACTAGATTTCTACTGCTGAGGGTTTTCCTGCTCCCAGCACAATGTGCTCATTGCTTCAAATAAGTTAGAGCGTATCATCTACCTACTGCTCCGTGCATGTAGTCCATATTAATGTTGGCAGAAGAATTGAATTGATCATACATACCATTTAGTCTTATGTTAAAAAAAAGAAAATGAATTAAGCATTAGGAATCTGATATCAAGATATCAAGACAGGAAAGCTTGTCGCAGTTTCCTTGAGAAGGCTGTCATAAAGCCCATGTATATTTTTTCTATTAACACTCAATTATGGCATATTTATCTAGTCAGACATCTGCTCTTGAAGTGTCATGTCAAGGGCACTGCAGAGGCTAACCACAGAGCAGAAACAAAAAAATAAGGATTAAAAAAAAGAAAGACAGAAAAACAAAAGTAACAATTAAGCTGAACAATGGCATTTCCAAAGAATGTAAACAAGTATTTTCAGAGTTCAGAACAAAAATCTATATAATACATGTACTATATAATACATATACACATTATATGTAATATATGTAATGCCTGCAGCATCTCTCATAGGAAAAAAGACCCAGTATACATATTATTCCATGGTACATAAGATTTCTTAATTTTTATTGCAGAAGGATGCTTCATTCTTCCATCAAATTTTAACATGAAGTCTGCTGAGACATATATCTGGCATTGTTCCTAGCCAGGTGCATCACACAATGTGTGAGCAGTAATCTCATCTGCTGTTATGTGTTTTTCCAATAAATCAAGCTAAACTAGCTTAGAAAGATTGTGCATTGTTTGGAGACTAGTTAGGATCTGCTACTAGACCTGTGAGGTAACAAAAAACCTTAAAGGAATGTAAGTACTGAAGTGCCTTAAGACTGTACATTAAACACCCCTTGGATGTACTGCGAGATTTACCTACTTAAGAGCATGGATGCAAGCAATGAAGGAATATAAAAATGGTCTATTACTGTCTCTAACCTAAGATCCAGGTCCCTCATCCACCTTTCCTTTGACAATAGCCAGGAGCAGACACTTAGAAAGAGCTTAAGATAACTGCAAATAAAGAGTGATCCTTCCTCTCATGTGTACTTTGTTTATTCTATAAAACAGCCTTATAATTTTCCTTCGTGTCATTTAGCACTTGTGATATTATTAGTTATGAATGGTCATTCTCATCTCTGTCTCTGCTACATCCCCAATGCTAAAAAGCCTAAATATATAACCCTTCAGGTTTTTCTTTTCCAGTCTAAGGGACTCTGGAGTATTTGATCTCTCCTCAGATCAAAATCACTCCTACTTCTCACAATAGCTGGCATTTTTCTTTTCCCTTTTTTTCAGTTCTCCTCTGAGGTTCTACTCTGCTGATTTTGAGGTAGGTGCAGACACAGTCCCAGCTATGGGTGTACAACACATTGACATTATGAAGTTTCCCACTTTATTCTCTATTATATTCCCAACAATTTATAACTTTCTGCTTGCATGTTGACCATCAGAGAACTACAGAAAGTGACTTCAAGATCTTCTTGATGGCAACAGCTAATTTAGAGCCCATGATGGTATATGTGTGTATTCCCATGTGCTTTATTTTATATCTGTCAGCACTGAATTGCATCAACCTTTTATAGCACAGCCAGTATCTTGGGGATCTAATGAATTCCTTGCACTCAGCTTGAGTGTCAACTCTTACTGTTAATTTAATTCCATCAATAAACATTTTAATTTTCTTACCTTCCAGATAAAGAGTATCCATACAGTCCATTATAATCTCAAAGCTGTGACAGATGGAAAAGTGATATTGAGGGTAACGTTCATCTGAATCACTCCTGCAAGATATCTGAGAACATTTTTGGCTCGAAGCTTCTATCTCAGTATCTTGCTCCAGCAACAGTGATTGAAAAGTCGGTTTCCCAAATTTTTAGGTATTCTCCAACAGTTCACTTGCTGTGCATTCATCTCTGTTTGCTGTACACAAGATAGTACTGTTTGCCTTCTACCTGAATTACATCTTGTCTTCCTCATCTAATGCTTTCTTATCTAATGGTCTTGATCCTCTTTGATTTAATGGCAGCTGGATTAGAAAGACCATAGAAATGGTCCATCAGGCTAGAAATCTGTCATAGATTTACAGGTATTGTAACAGGTTCCATGCTATGATTATAGCCCCCATAAGAAGACGTCGTAAATCACATGTTTATATTTAAAGTGAGCTAGGACAGAAATGAGTTGCTTCTGTAATGATCACTTCTATACTCCTCTCCTAGATCTGAAAAAGCTTTCTTTCAAGAGCTGTTAACTCTTATTAAATTCTCTTTGCTAGCACCTAAGTGCCAACAGTTAGCATGAGAGGCTGACTTAAAAGTGGAGTGGGTATTGCAAAAGTACCCACAAATATTATTTCCCCATAGAAACAAAGGAGTTAAAGAAGTGGCTGGAACAATGAGGAAATTATTGCTGAAAGGCAATATGAAATCCTAATGAGAGGTTGAAATCCATACCATTTGAAGCACACCACCACCCTGGCAGGTGCAGTACTTTACTAACTCCTTATATTCAAAATTGTAGTATTCCTTTCATGAAAATTTTAGGACTGGAAACCTGCAGCTGTTTACTGAGCTTTTTTCTTAGCAGGCTGTCAAGCCAAAATTTGAAATAGTGCTGCTCTGGACAGGGATCACATTTTAAAATATGGTGCAAAGAACCTAGTATTTTTGTTACAGCAAAAATAATAATAATAATAATTATAGACATCTTTTGAAAACGAGCCCATTCTTTATTTGAATCTTTAGAGTCTCCTAGGTAGTCCTCAGCCACTTATTACCTAAGTGGTCTTCAGCAGTTTCGAGGCCACGTAGCTCACCTCTGTGGTATGTGCTTGACACTCTGCCTCACTCCCTTCCAGCAGCAGTGTGGATGACGGTGTTTGATTTCAGCACAGTTTTGTTTGCAGGTTCTTCCATACCAAAATGTATCTCTTTCAATATCTGTACATATTACTGGGCACTGCTTGGCAGAAGCTGCTCCAAAATGTCACCTTTGATGTTGCCAGGTGCAAAAGATGGGGAGATTGCCCCAGGTTCTTGTGCAAGCACACTGGGTCTGGAAGACAGCCCTGGGGCCGGATTCCACAGCACCATTTGAGGCTTCTTGTCTTACCCTCCAAGGAAATATGCAGAGATGCAGCTTTCTTGGCTTCTACCCATTGCATCAACAGTAGAGTTGGGAACAGAGCTCCCTCAAGTCCCTGCCCTCCACCAAAAAAATACTACAGGAAATTTTTGTCATCCTGGAGGAAAAAGAAACTTTTAAAAATTTTCTGTAAACTGATGTGTCCAGTCTATTCTACTGAGAACAGCAGAGAAATTGTCTGGAGTGCCAGTTATGAAACACTTGCGAAACCTACAACTGGCATATAAGGAATAATTATAGCAGTGTTCATTGCAATCTAGCCAACCTCTGTGAAGTTTTCCAAGTGAAGGGGAAAGAGGCCAGGGGGAGCATCAGCAGGGAAGAATAAAGAGCTGTTTGGGGGGATAATTAAATCTGAACCAAAAAGGTCATGAAATACTTTATCAGCTTTCACACTGAATCCTAACACACCCAGAATGTTATCAATTCACTGTCATTGTCCTCAAATTAGGAATAAACTGTCTGAAATCAAAACCCTGTGGTGCAGAGGAAGCTGAATTTGAATCTCCTCTTTCATTTTTGTTCATCTTCATTAATTTGCCACTTGTTAATAACCAGTGAAGAACAATCAATCTAAATAGAGTTTCAGCTACTGGCTCCCATAAAGCAAGAGAGAAGGAGATTAAATCATCCTTATGAACCTACCGGGGGAATGTTATACATGGAGGGCAGGAGATGCAGGAAGGGGAAGTTTATTAGAATTGTGGCAGGAAGTAATTTTTATTTTACAACTTCTCCATTTGATGAAGCTTTGAATGATCCTAGATCCAATTTCCTCTTTGAAACTGGGCAAATGAACTTCAAGAAACATACCATCATCAACATTACCATCATCATCACCATCAAAATAACAAAGAACCATACTTAAGTCACCTGTAAATACTTTAATTTTTGCCTTTTTTTTTAATGGGAAATCATTAGAGGAATTTATGCATTGAATAAAAATATTCTGCGTACATGTAGAACTTAACTGCATGTCTCCTACTCCCGAGCAGGCAAATAATTATTAAGCTCTATGGAATGCATCTTACTGTAGCCAAATAAATACAGGTCTTGTGAAGACAGACCTAGTTTTATGTCTCACTGTTTCCAGACCAGATAAGGCTCCTTGACTTTAGGGATAGGAGATTGATCTCTTTCTTTGGGCTGCACATATAATAAAGTGCCTTCTCAAATTGGAAACAACCTTTGCTCCACAATTTTAGTAGACAGGGTGGCAATTTTCCACTACAAATAGTAAGTGTTTCATCAGTTTATTGATCAGATATTGTATTTCTTGAAACTCAGAGAGAATGTGATTTACAGCTCTGTTCCTAAGAGCTGCTGCAATATCCATGCATCATTGGCGTTTAACTTAGTAAAAAGACCATTTTCATTCTACATATATTTGGTAAAACTTGTCCCTGTCAACTTGCCATACTCTTACTCCCAATAGATACTCATTTCTACTAACTGACTTATAGTCTAGTTCTTTGGGTAAAAGGCCAAATCAACAGCTGAAATAAACCAGATTTATTCCACTGAAGTCAACAGAAATATGCAACTTTACTTCAACTGGAGGGTAGGGCTCAGTGACAGGCTCGATGACAGATGAATTTTCCAGCTACTGGACTGTTTGCTTAAATAATTACATCTCTCTTCTTTTCATTCCAATATGTATCTTGTAATGTGGAGCATAGCAACATCTCACTACCCCCTGGGATACTGTTAACATGTATGAAATGCATTGCAGCCCTTATTGTTAAAAAGCACCTTTCTGGGATTTCGTAACAGCAGCAGGGAATAGGCAAGAAAAAAAATATTAATTTCTGAGTAAGCAGTTTTCAAATTGTATTAGCCATTCTCATCCCTTTCCATCAAGAGTCCAATTTGCCTCCAGCTCTGCAAGCACAACTCAGTGCTTAGCATTTCACTACACAATGTAGTCCTAAATTGGGATAATTCTGAATAAAATCTATGTTACTTGTACTTCAAGCAACCAGTAGAATTCCATGAGTTCTCAAGCCTCCTGACTTCACCACATATTCTTTCTCATTAAAGAGGGGCAAAAATTGCTCTGTCATATCTGCCCACTCCTTCTGGTGAAAAAGAGCTAGAAGGTGAAGTGAGTGTAAGTTCATTTTCCCTCCTCACTCCTCATGCCCAGCTCCTGAATGCTCTGGGACAGCTACAGGCATCAAAGATGAAAAGAACTGTCTTGCATGAGAACAGAAAGTTTTTAAATAGGGCTTTAGCCAATCTCACTTCTTACCCAAGAGTTTGTTGTGCTTTCTGGAGGTGCTGTACATACAATACTTCAGGCATCATCCACATATTAAAAAAATTTGTCTTTAGTTCAAATATGTGAAGTTATGGAATATCCACACCATTATTAGATCAAATCTCTGGTAGAATGGTTTATAGATATTGAAGTGATTACAGCCAGGATTGATCAGACGAACTAGAAATGTCACATACCTCCATTTGAGGGTGTTTCCTAAATCAAAATATAAGAAAAAAAACCCAACCCTCTATCATCTAGTAGTCTGGACATTCACTGGTGAGTAGAGCAAACCTGCTTCACAATATTGGCTTCGCTACCTTATGTAAAGTGGAAAAACATAAAAAGAAGAAACTGATAAAAGGCCTATTGTGTAACAGTCTCCAAGCAGCTGAAGTGTTTATGTATTCACAAAGGAGTAGGATATGTGCTAATACTTCTTTAGATAAAGCAGGGACTTAGGTTTGGAAACACCATATGCTCTCTGAGTGCCAGTACACTCTGATGTTCAAGGAAAGATCCCCTTGCCACCTCTGGTTTAGAAAGAAGAGGTTTAAACGCCTGAAAAGAACAGAAATAAAGTTCATTTACTCTCTGTACTATATCCCGTTGGTATGTGAGGCAGCACTCATTTTTGTGATGTCCATTCTTAGAGACCTAAATTTCCTCTCCTGAAGGGAGTCTGCACCCCAAAGCTAGTCTGCACCCCAAAGCTAGTCTGTGTGTTCAAACGATATTAACAGTTCTAATGTTCACTACTAATTTGGATTTCTTTGTGTCTTTAAACCTCCACAACTCTGGCAGCACTGTTTCTCTTGATTTTCCACATGTGAATGCACAATTGGAGATCAGTAGACTGCAAGATGTAAAAAGGTTAGGTATTTGGGTGCCTTTATATCTCCCACGTTCAACAGGAAAGCAGAAAATGGAAGTTGCAAGGCGTGCCCTCAACACTAACCCCCAAACCTTTTTATGGTCATTAGTGACAAAGCAAATACATAGCAATCCTCTACCCTCACTCCCTCTAAAATAGTTGGGCTACATCTCACTAAATGTTTGAGACTCTAAGTTGGCAGCTCAGTATGTCCCTGTCAAACATTCAATCATATTGCTAAAGGAAGGAAACCGACAATCAAACAGAGGCTCTTCTTGGTGACAAACAGTCCCCATAATGGGGTACATTCAGTGTCTAGTCAATTCTGTTGTTGAATTAAAGGAGCTGTGTGACAGCATAAGCATCACAAAGTCGACTACTTCCTCACTTCTGCAAAAGACAGAGATAGATTGCAGCAGAGCATGTGAAATGTCAGTTTGCACCTCTGTCAAAGAAGCTGAATGACTGAAATGTCACATATCTCAGGCAGGAAGAGCAGAGAAGATATAACTATGAATCTGTGCTCTCAAAGAAAAACATAACAAACATTTTAATGGGGACCTTTTCTAGATAGAAATATAAAATTATTTTTGTGAGGGAGCTCGATGTCCATTGGCCATGATGATTATTCTAATGTGCCTGTTTCCACTGCGCTGGACCAGCACAAACGAACATCCCCAGGTGAGGGACTTTTAGAGACTGTTGTATTAAAAGTAGAAGAATCTTAACAGAGCTAGAAGTATTTCTTTTGCAGCTAGGCCAAAAGTGACACCAGTAATCATACCGCACCTCAGATGTACAGGTAAAGTGAATGACACATATTTACAATTGAATGAGGAAATACCACTTGAACCCACAAACTGGGATCAGTGTCTTTAACTCCCAGTCCATTGACTGGTTGAAATTTATTGAATGTGACCTTCACTGATTAGGAAGTTACCTTGATTACACCTATCAGAATATCTACTCATATCCATATTCCTAGTTTCCAAGCATTATAACTAGAGAAGAATACTTAGGGAAGTTCTTGAACTCCCTCCAGTGCTCTTCAAGTACAGAAGCACAAAGCACAGGCCTTCACTTTCTATACCATTATTTCCTGGTCTGTAAATGAAAGGTAATACTTTGATAATGACAATTAGTACCAGACTTATGTACTGGTAGATCAGCCAGCAATACAGATTTCATCTGAATCAGTCATTGCCATGCAACCATACCAGCTGTGGAAGCAGACATAACACAGAACCCAGTCTGGTACAGACAGGTGCAGATGTAACTGGGAACTTTGCAGAGAAAAAAATTGATGTGGCCTAAAATATGCTGAAAAAAATTAACCTGGCTGCATCCATTTGCACAAATTTGAGCCAACAGCATGAATTCATACTGTATGAGCACTTAGTTATATTTGGCCACAATTTCTAATCCAGCACAGAGGATCTTACAGAGAGACACACTTCATCACCACATCACAGTCTGAGTGATGCTGTGAGGATAATGATGCAAAGTGAAAGAGGTTCAATTAAACCTTCACAGCATCACAGAGTTAATATAGTGTCTCAGCTGATGGGATGAGAGGAAGCAAGAGAAGGTTGTTCATAAGTTGCAGAAGGATAACCATTCTTTAGATCTTGATAGTAATCTTAGAAACTGCTTTATAAGAAAATAGGACTTCCATTAGATCTTGATAGTAATTTTAGAAACGAGCACTGGACTATGTATTTAGTCTTTATCATTTGGGGATTTTATCCCCTTTGCCTCTGTTTTCCTAATGTTTGCCAGATTCTGAAGCTGAACTGTCAAACTGTGAAGGGTTGTCCTTATGGTACTTTTTTGCCCTAAGCAGATGTAACTACCGGAAATGTGACAGTATGATGGTTTTCCCAGACCTGGTTTGCTGACTCCAGAAGTTCAGATGGATCAAGTCATTTATCTTCATTCAATCGCTGAATTTTTTTCTGGCCATATAGTCATGCAGAAAGATTTCAATGGATGCTATCGAGGGTGCTGACCCAAAGACAAACACAGACCTCAGAGGAATTGACGGATTTGCCATGCACATCTTTCAGACTCAAGCAATTAAACCCTTTCCTGAAGTGAAACAGGCACAGACAAAGAATCTGCTCCCCTACACATTTAACTGCAGGCACAGCTTGGAGACCGAACCACAGCAATTTCCCCAGCTGCAAGTGCATGAGTTAGGATACCGATTTGCAGGATGTGTGCACCGGAGAAGGAAAGCCACAGTACCATAACTAGAATGAGAAACAGGACAGTGTTTCTTAAGCCAAGAACTCCCTGGAAAGACAGGTCTGAGGATTTGTAAGCAAGGAAATTTAATGTTGTTGTTTATTTCTACAGAGGGTCTTTTCAAACAAGGTTACACCAAGAATTTACATTACTTCTCAAGTCCATTCATCTTCCTAATTAAAACAAGCCTGCAAGATTTGAATATTGACCAGTGATTCAGGTTACATTTTGCTCAGGTATAGCAATTTCCATCTTTTGCTTTATAAGAAAATAGGACTTCCATTATTCCAGTCCCATTTATCTTAGATCATCTACAAATTCAAAAAGCTGTGTATTTCTGTATGAGGAAACCCATGCCCAGAGAAAGATTTATGTTTTAATAAAAAGCAGAAAATAAATCAGAAATTGGATACTATGTGCTGCTGGTGTTTGAACAGATGATCAAATAAAATTTATGAAAAATTCTAAATATTTCAAGGGCATTTAAAGCTCAGGCAGAGTTACAGCAATAGCAGTCTGTTACTGAGCATTTGCTACACAACTACTACCATGACTGCTGCTGCCTAAGTCTTATTCCTACATAAACAGAAATTTGCCCTGAGGAAAAAAGGCTAAAGATGTACAGTAAATCTCTCATGGTGAATATTTTCCTGCATGCTTTTTAGAAAGTTATTTCCTCTGGAATTCAGCTAATTCTAGACAGATAGGATCTTACAAATACACATGAAAAAATTCCTTATGGTCTGGCAGTACTGTTATTGGGTGACCCTAGGCAAGTTATTCAAGGACTACTCACAAGTGACAAACAAGAATGGAAATGTTTGCAGGACCGTACCCTGCATTTCCAGGCAGACAGATAAGCTGTCATCTTTAACTTCAAATCACTCAATTTTTACCACATTTTAAAAAAATGCTGCTTGTGTGTGTGTAATTGTAAAGACAAACATTTGCACTGTGCAAAACAAAGAGAAATAGTGGCATTTAACCCAGATGTGCATAAGAAGAGATTCTGTCCAAGACAGAATAAAATACCGCTTGCAGATACATTAGAGAAATTCATCTTCCATTCCCATTTTCTTCCTATCACAGCAGCAGTAGTTCAGTACATTTTTATTTTCTCAGTGATGACCATCCTTCTCAGGAGTCCTCTGTACTGCTTTCTCAGGAAGGGTTAACTTCTATTTCCTCCACATAAACATCTTTATAAGCTTATCTCCAGCCTTGATGACAGAACTCCTATTCAGAATTTACTTTACAAGATCTTCAACAAAAAAGTTGTTTTCTGCTTTTTTCTCATATCCACTGAAAGCTATTGGCAGGTATACAGGGAACCACCTCACCTCTCCTTTCTCCAGGATACTGTTACTATACAGTAAGTATTAGTCTTTGCTACCTGGACTATTCTGCTCTGCACTGACTGTGATATTCCTCTCTTCTTTCAGGACTTTAGGCTCTGATATTTTTTTCTTTTAAACAAGTATGTACACAGTCATGAAATAAGTGGCTCACACAATTATGCTAAACAAAGTGACCAATTAAACAAAGGACTGGTACTTGCACTGAAAATTACCATTGGCAAATAGCAGACTCATGTAGGCTAGGCTTTTCTGCCTTCTGCCTGTCTCTTTTTGCCATTTAAGAAGAAAACTGGTTGTATTCCCCTTCCTGGAGAGAAGGGCAGTATTTCCTTCACCCTGTGGAACACACCCATGCACACAGCACTGATATAAAGGGATTTATAGATGTAATCAGGTCCAATACTTTTTGGTTTCATCTGTTCTATAGTCTCTGACTCTGATTCTTGGAGAAGAGGCCACTAATAGCATCTCGAGCGCTGGTTGGAACAGGGATTGAGCCTGGAGCTGCTCTGTGTCATTCTAGGTGTTAACTCACCCCTCCTCACCATCGCTGGAGTAGGCTGCAAAATCAGGGACTTAGGGTACTACCTGCAACTCCTTTTTGCCAGGACAATTCCAGGCATCGCCATGAGCTCCTGGCACAAGAAAACCAAAACGGAGCCACAGAAATGATGGGGTCTGCAATCAGGAGGTTTGTGAGGAGGACCGAGGACTTGAAGTTGCCATTGTTTTTCAGTGAGGCAAATGCAGAGAGGGGGCTGGAAGAAGACAGTGGAAGTGGACAAAGGTGGACAGACATTGAAGTCAGATGAAATATATAGGGAGTCAAGGGACATCCAAGCAAAAGTAGGTAGTGAATCAGCAGGGCATGTAAAGAGTCTGCAGACATTGGACAAGGATTTTAGAAAACAGAAGACCTAGAATTTGCAAGAAAATTTTTAATATAGTTAGGATAGCAGGGAGCAGAAGGGGAGAGACGTAAACTCAGACAATGCGGTTTTCAGAAAAGTCTAAGACAAACTGGGCACAGGGTATGGGAAATCAAGAGAGATCCTGAAGTGGAGAATGGAATGCAGAAGGTGAAGAAAATGGAAGAGGGAGAAGAGCCTGAGGAAGAGGGATATGTTAAAGAGCAGTGGGAGGTGTCAGCATCCATGAAGACACCCTAAATGGGTTACGAAACCCAGCCCTCTCGGGGGTCTTGCATGGAGCAAATGGTAACATAGAACATTTAACACTACTTAATGAAAGTCAGAGGAAATTTTATTCAAAATTTTCTTGTATCTGTAAATCTGGGGTAATGATCTGTCTTCACATTGCAGCTGTTTTGCAGATATTAATGATGTGAGGAATTAATGTTTGTACAGTATTCACATACTACACTGATGCAGAGATGAATTAATAATTCTGTCCTCAGATTGAGGTCTGACTCATGTTCAGCAAGAGCTGGGGAGCAGGGAAATGTATCTTTAAGCAGCTGTCACAGATCAGTGGGAACCTGTTGTCTTATGCAGAGGCTCACATTGTACTGATCAGCTGGAATTTGGTCCTCTGTCAGGCTTCTTGGCACTGCATTATTTCTAAGCAGCAAAGAATAGTGCAAAAAATGTCACCCACTGAGTGTGGGGGATCATACAAAATATTGACGAGCTGATCATTAACAGAGCACAGCCTGTCCTATGGAGCTTAAATTCTGTGGAAAAAGTCTAAAATACTTCAGTAAAGATTCGATTACTTGCACAAGGGGAGTGAATTAAGGTTTTCCAAATAAAATTAAAATCTCACATTCCTTAATATTTGGATGCATTCCCTTGCAAGCTTCTGTTGTTTTTATTTTTATTTTTTAATGTTGATTTTTTTGTTCTTGTGTAACATATATTTGAAGAGTTTCCAGGAAGCAGTCTTGTCTGACAACATCGTCTCATGAAACACAGGTTTCCTGATTAACATCTTCCTTGTAAGCCCATCTATCCCTAAATGTGACATCTGGAAGACACATTATTTCTAGACTCAGAACCATCAGAGATGCTAGACAGCTGCCCAAGACACAGCACATTAGCGTAGCAATACTAATCATGCCAAAAGAAAGGAGATTAGAGACACACATTTCTGCCAGCATTGTTAAACAGATTTTCTGTCCCATAAACTGACTCTCATAGCAGATGCAGTCAGAAGCTGCTCCTTAGAAGTATTATCCTCATTTCATCATTTTCAAAATGAACTATTTAATTTCTGAAAAACTGATAGGCTTTGCTTCAATGTTTTTCAAATTTAAATGTTGTGAGATTTTGTTTTGAAACAATCTTTTTCATTTGGGTAATCTAAAGTTAAAAAACGAAAAAGGCATTAGAGATCAAAAGTGGGTTAAATAACCTGAAAATGAAAATTTCCTTTGGAATAAATAATACATTTCAACTTGATCCTAAATATTGTCAAAAATATTTGTTTGACCTGTTTTTTCCTTTAATTTTCATTTTGGTTGTAGTATCACCCAACTCACCACAAACTTTTGTTTGGAGGCTAGCCCACTTCTGTAAGAGCTAATTCAGGCTGGAACATAGTGGTGCTCTTAGTTCCCATCTTTTTTGCTTGAAACTGAATAGTCTGAGTGTAGTGATGCATTGAACTCAAGTTCAAGTGTCGTTTATGCTAATAACCTCTCATTTTGCAGCCTATGTGGATGTGGCAATGACAGCAATCCATGAAGAGTTGTCCAACATTATCTACATGCTTCACAGCTCTGCCTGTTCCTCTTTCTCACTTTCTGCCTCAGTCTGCAGACAAGTTCTCCTAAAATTCACCAGGAGAGAACTGACTCATGGATCTACACCTTGAAGCACCTGGGAAATGTCTCTGCAGTCCTTGTATTAGCGTGATGCTCCTGCTTTGCTCTGCAGCAGCTCACCCTTGGGGGGAAATTAATGGGGGGCCTCTGCTGCCATAAGACATACCCAAAAGCAGGGGGTTGTCCTGATTCCCTAACTGGTAGCGACTGCGCGGTTGCTTTTGTGCACTTTTAGTGCTGTGTTGCCCATCTGGCTGCTGTGTGTTTGGTGTGTGAAATGCTTTGTATGCTTCTAAAATAAAGGTATTTCATACAGGGAAAAGATCATTCACTGGGGATTTGCGCTGACCTTGCTCCTCCTACTAACCTGCCCTGTGCATTACACTCTGTGACACAGAAAGGGCTTTGAAGGAAAAGCAAAAAACTCATTAGTCAAAACACAGTACAATGTAAAAGCACATCACACACATGCTCCTAACATGCAAATTTATCTGCACTTTTCCTGAAACAAAGCACTGTGCTGCATACAAATGAAGAGGATGACTGAGCCTCACACAGAGGATTCAGATCAGCCCCTTGCTTAAGGCAGTAGTGGAAGGCACTCAGATATGGCAGTGTCAAGGCCAAGATAAGAACCTACAGAAGATAAAACAGATCATGTATTTTACACAGTACCTTTTGTGTCCAGCAAACAAAAGATGAAAGCTTGTTGCAGCAGACAGATGGGGAGATGAGTTTTTCAGCACAAGTGTTAGCCATTTAAGTCAACTTTGTAGCAGCAGTAGTGCTGAGTAAGCTAAACATAGAAGACACTTATTATATGCAGGGAAAAGCAATGGCAAAACACTAGCAAATAAACTCCACTGATACATTGAATGATCTCATGCTTAAAAGATCTGAGGGAAATCTGCTATGCTTCTGTACCTATGCCTAGAAAACAGAGCTCCCAGAATCTGACACTGAATCCAATAAATCACAAAATCTGGATAAAACCCCCACACAGACAGGAAACAAACCAAGGGAAACAGTAGCCCATCAGCTCTCCATTGAATCAAAAAAGATTTCTTGTTGCCCTCTTAAACCATATAAGGTTTGATTATGATGCTGTGGGTGACATTACACATCATTCATCCACTGACTGTTATTAATCTCCCTTTTCAATCGCTACACCACACTTTATCCACTGTGGTCATTGGTGATGAATATAGCATCGGATACCTACCTGCTGGACAGGACATCTCGGTAAGTCCCTTCCATTTCGAACATCCAAGATGCAATGAGCTGTAGAGCAACCATTCATTTCTATTTCCTCCAAAATGGAAGAAATACAGCTGGACTGGGAAAAGTAAATTGGCCTGTGGAGTGATCCGAGGTGCTTTAGTTAGGTCTTGACCCTTAAAAAATTTGTCTTAAAGAAGTTTGAATAGAAGAGGAGTCTCTACCCTGCAATCTGCTTAGCAGGCAACAAGCAGGGAAACAGCATTTTGCTTTAAAAAATGTTTTGGTGGTGTGTAACTCCTTCTTTTTCCTAATATCCTATGTCTATATTGTTTGAAACTTGACACAGAAAGTAGAGGCTTGTCCCCAACACTGCCAAGATTGCAGTCACAGCCATATCACTTAGAACATTAATTTCAGATGAGGCGGGAAAAGAAAGATAAAACCTCTGTTTCGTGATTAAACATTTATGGTCAGGTTCCCTGAAATAAACTGGTCTTTAGTGTTACTTTTATTTGTTTGGTAAATAATACACTTCAAAAATCAAGCATACTGTCACCATTTTATATGTTACCTAACCCACGTTCCATCTATTACACTTTGTAACACAAATTCAGCCAGATCCATTTGATTACTCTTGCCCTAAATTAAACCATCAGTCTATTTTCCATAACAAGCACTGTCTTATACCATAAATTATGATTAGAATTAATTTGCATTGAAGTTTGCCTGTATAACAGAGAAATCCCCCTTAAGATGTGTCTTTCCTAGTCAATGATAGATGACTGAAGACACATCAGAGAACGACAATTTGTATCACAGACATTTTGCATTGACTTGTAACCTTCTTAAATACATCTCAGTTTTACTTTAATGATTTTGACTATTTCACAGTTTCTTTAAATTAGACTTTTCCCCCTCCCTCTGCTATACTGGCAAACTGTTTCTGAGTGCTGCCAGAGCTGCCTGGTGACCTCCAGAGCAAGAGAAGTGAATTTACCACAAGGTAACACACAGTGCGGGTTTACAGCAAACCCATTTGGCAACAAAGGGCTAGTTCTGAGTGCGTGGCTGTCACTTTTCTCTACTGTAGCTTGAAGAAAGAGACTACAGAAAATATAGAAGGGTTTTCCAGTGCGCAATTGAGATAAGAGAGGGGGTGTTGCCTTCACAGAAGCTGGTCTAAGAGGAGCCTTCAGAGGAAAATAAAGAAATGCTGAAGGTGGACTAGGGAGCACTGGTGGATTGGGAGCACTGGGCTCTAAAAGGAGGAGGATCATCAGAAATACTGGACCTTCAGTAATTTACCTTTAATGCAAGTCCAATGAGTAAATTAGTTTTTAGCAGAGAAGATATCTGGTAGGTCATCCAAGAAGAGGGCCTTCCCAGTGCTGGAAGGACAAGTTCAGGGGATTATCATGACTGCCGTTGCAGCAGAGATGGGGAGCTCTCTGTATACACACAAAATGGCAGCAGAATTTTACTGCATGCACTGCTGTAATAACTCAGCCCACCACACTTTCACAGGAACTGATGGTTGAATAAACAGTCCTTAAAACATAGTGTACTTGGTCAAAACTAAAACAAAATCACCACCAAAATCAAGAGATGCGTTGAAGTGTTCCTTCTTTCCCCTAACTAAACAACACAGAGAACTGCTCTCTGCCCAAAGCTGTCTGGTGGGGTTGTAATTACCATAACCACACAGATCTTATTCCCAATTCTCCCCTTAGTAGGAACTATGGTAACTCTTTGTCAAAAAATTTTATGAAAAAACAATGACATCAAAAGTTGATAAAGAAATGCAGAACCCTTCTGCTTTACATGATTCTATAATAATAGTATTCTTCTTTCTTTCCTTCTTATTTTGGGCTGTTCTTTATTGTTTATCCAATAGGTTAGATTGGCATTTAAGAACAGTTTTCCTGAGTGTTTAAATTACAAAGGAACCCCTGCACAGTGAGCCTTGTTACACATGGAGCTTTTGTAGCTGTCATGGATGGTGGGTGCGTGTGAGAAATGAAACAGCACTTCCCTCCTCAGGAAAACAATCTACATCTTTTAGCTTAATTAATGCTGCAGAATAGCTTATAAGAGATGTTACTAGTATCTGCTTTACTTTGCTAATCACACTCACTCTGCTTCCCAATTGATTCATTTGGCCATCAGATAATTAGATCTTCCAATAAAAATAGATGCTAACTAACTATCTGAAAATACAGGCCATATTTTAAAGAACCTTATTGTAAAATGACAAGCAAAGAAGTAAGTTTCCTGATGTATTTTGGGAATAGTGCATTTTTCTCTCATTTCAAGTACATTTACTACCAAAGTTTCTTCACAATTTGTTCAGTGAAGGTAGAGTCCTGAATCCTCCCTTTACAAAAGAAATCTGTGGAAGTTAGATACCCACCTCTATTTGAACTGATTGAGTATCGTGGATATGAATTACTCCGGTATTACAGCCTGGTTTTCTGAGCTGAGAAAATTCAGCACAGATTTGTGAATATTCTGACCTGCAACATGGTGTGGATCAGAGGGTCTCTTCTGTGTCCTCAGTTGACAACAACTGAATTTTTAATAGCGTTTCATTTGAAATTGCAGCAGGCTTTGCTTTTAGCTGCAGACGTCCATCTAGTTTGTAACTCAAGATGATCAAGACAATTAGAGGCTTGGTTAGTTTTCTTTTTTAAAGCTAAGGGTCTTTGCTAACAAGGGCTGGAGAAGGTGAAGGAACTGACGGACAAGAGTAATCTTCCTCCAGCACATAGAAGGAGTTCACACAGGTTATTTTTTACATAAATTGTGATGAATCTGGACATTCCAATTCACTCTTCACATGCATGGGAACAGATTCTCAGCCAAGTTGGTTCTGGTTTAAATAGAAGCAAGTCTACTGACTTCAGTAGAGCTTGGTTGACTTGAACAGCCTCCAAATCTGATCCTTTGGAAATTTTGACTGAAAGGGAACTGAACTATATTCTTGTAATTTGGTCCCTAGAATCACGGACTAATCTCTCTTGACCATAACCCACAAGCAATTGCATTACATTTAAAATTTTTTTTTTTTTTTTCGGTAAAGATAACGCTGGTGAGACTGCTTTATTTAATCTGGTTCAATGTACTTTGTTGCTGAAAGTTACAGTCAATTCCAATACTGCATAGGACATAGCTCTTACATAAGCCATAGGAAAAAAACCCCAAATGTTACAGTAATGTAGCACTATTACTGTCATAGAGTGGAGAACAAGAAGTGAGTGTCAGATTTATATGTAATGAACTCTCTATAGTTTAAGGAGGATTAAATACTTGTACTTATTGTAACACTCTCAGCAAATGAAATTACTACACCATCTGTTAGCATGGCATAATATCCTCTGTAAGACATTGTCCATAGTCTTACTGAACTGCGCAGTACAAGCCTTGTTAACTTAGTGGGAATTACATGAGGATCTGTAGTAGCAGGCTGTTTATCCCATCCTATACTAGCAAATATCAATTCTTCTTAACCAAAGAAAGCATAAGACACACATTTGTGATATTCAGAGCACTCTAGATCATCAACATTTCCATGGGAGCCAGATTCAACAGTTTAAAACACTTTTTAATATCCTCCACCTTTGACTCAAACAACTCTGTGCTTTTATTTTTCAAAGGAAAAAGACAACATAAAAAATACTTCAGACTATGCCAAGAAAGGTAAATCTCAGGAATGGCTACCACTGCAATACGCCTTAATCCCCTTGTTCTCTAGGACGAACAAGGAGGCCAAAAATCAGCACTGCAGAATTTCATGTACCAGCTCTGTGCTTATATCAGCTTTCCACAAAACTTTCTTATCCGCCTATGGAATTAAACCATTGCCACAGTAACAGCCAGCTTCTGAAAGGTGTTGACATTTTGACCGCAGTTTCTTACTAGCATTCCTCCAGCTTTTCTGTACTGTTCAGATAGCTCTGTAGAATGTAAAGAGGAAAAGAAACCAAACAAATGACAGATACTGCCATTTTTGCAGGCCGGAGAAATTCCATGGTACCAATGACTATGGTCCAGAAATTATCTGTTCCAGTGCACCCAGATATGAGTCCAAACACACCAGCAGCCTTGGTATTAGCCAAGCTCTTGGGCAGCTCCCAGCAACCACACCTGGCACAACCAGTGATGATAAGTAGGGAGCAGGTTAGTAGAGTTCATCATGGCTGAAAGGAGGGTCTACAGCACCTTCTAATCTTGCAGACTTTCTCCTGAAAGACTTAATTGGGAGCTCAAGAAGAAATTTTATCTTCCTACCACACTCACTGAAAATCTTTGCTCTTAGGGAAAGGAAAACAGGAAACAGCCACAAGAAAAGCAAATGTGCATAATCACATTTTTTCTGTGCTTTCACTTCAAAAGGTGTGGACTGGTTTTAGATGGATAGTTAATAAATGAACAAGTAACTGGATAAATGTGAATGTATTTTAGGGCCATAGCCTGTTGATAAAACAGGAAACATTCTGATCAAAGAAATTGTACATGTAGATATATGATCAATTTAAATAATTGTAGTCACTTTAAGATAAACACCCATATAGTAATTTGGGTCTGAATTTCCAAAACTCAATAACCACCACTGGGCCAACATTTTAAAAAGAGTAATTACATTAAGAATGCTTCATTTCCTGCTTTCCCTCTAACTTGAAAACTGTATTGGGTTCACGTGGCAAGGTTTTGGTAGCAGGGGGGCTGCAGGGGTCACCTTTGTGAGAACACACCAGGAGCTGCCCCCATGTCAGACACAGCCAACTCCAGCTGGCTCCAAGACAAACCCACCAAAACCGAACCCTTCAGCGACATTGATAGCACCTCTGCAATAACCTATTTAAGAAAGGATAAAAATGCTGCACAGCAGCTATGAGAAAGAGGAGTGAGAAAATGTCAGAGAAACAGCCCTGCAGACAAGGTCAGTGAAGAAGGAGAGGAGCAGATGCTCCAGGCACCAGAGCAGAGGTCCCCCTGCAGCCTCTGTAGAAGACCATGGTGATGCAGGTCATCCCACTGCAGCCCATGGAGGCCCACGCTGGAGCAGATGTCCATTTCAGCCTGGGGAGGACCCCACAACAGAGCAGGTGGATGCGCCCTGAAGGAAAGCTGCAGCCCATGGAGAGCTGGAGCAGGCTGCTGTCAGGAACTGTGGCCCATGGAGAGGAGCCCAGGCTGGACCAGGTTCGCTAGCAGGAACTGTGGCCTGTGGGGGACCCACGCTGGAGAAGTCCGTTCCTGAAAGACTGCACTCCACGGAAAGGACCCACACTGGAGCAGTTCTTGAAGAACTGCAGCCCGTGGGAAGGACCCAGGTTGGAGCAGCTCATGAAGGACTGTATCCTGTGGGAGGGACTCCATGCTGGAGCAGGGAAGAGCACAGGGAGGAAGGAGTGGCACAGATGAAGTATTATGGACTGACTGCAATGCCCATTCTCCATTCCCCTGCATTGCACAGGGAGGAGGAGGAAGAAGAGTCATGAGTGAAGTTGAGCCTGGGAGGAAGAGGCACGTGGGGGGAAGGTGGTTTTAGTTTTGTTTTTATTTCTTGCTATCCTACTATGTTATTAATTGGCAATAAACAACATTAATCTTCCTCGAGTCAAGTCTGTTTTGCCTGTGACAGTAATTGGTAAGTGATCTTCCTGTCCTTTATTCACAAGTTTTTTCATTGTATTTCCCCCCCCTGTCCTGTTGAGGAGGGGGAGTGATAGAGCAGCTTGGTGGGCACGTGGCAGCCAGCCAAGGTCAATCCACCACAAAACCAAAGTGTTTGTGTGTGTGTATGTGTGTGTAATTTGAAGCAGAAAAAATCAAAACACTGAGTTTAACTATCATGGAGCCTGTGTTCAGATGCCAGTGTTACATCCTCAGCTTCACTTCTGTAATGAGCCCGTTTTCCCCCTGGTTTCCCTGTTGGCAGCCATGTGAGCCTTTTTCTTTCTTCCAGTGTTGTCTCTGACTCTAACTTCACAGGTATTATAGGGTGTGACTACATTATGTGGTGAAGTATGGTGCAGATTTTTCAGCTAGCATCAGCCCAAGATGATACATCAGCACAACAGAGTAGACCACTCCGTGAAGACAGCAGGAAGAAGAGCAAACTCCTTCCAGACATCACCATAAAGAAAAAAAACGTCACTTTTAACTGCTGCTGGAATGACTGAGATGATGAAAGATACTAAAGAGAATGTCATATCTGTATCAGAGATCTTCTTATTGCAAAAACAATACCTAAAGTTGTAATTTTTTTCCTTGTAATTTATCAGTGACAAAAAAAATCAATGATGGGATTTTTACTCATGAGGTTTCCTAACACCTGTGAGTTTTGAGACAGGTATTTGTTTTAGGGAGTACTTTAAAAAGCATAAGATAGGAAGGGAAGTGGTTTGACACATAGGAAAAAGCGTAGTAGAAAACAAAATCAGGTATGGCACAAAGAAGTTATTCATGGACCAAGAAAAACAGAATAGAGTGCTAGGAGGTCAAAAGCAGTTCAGGGCTACATGAAAAGTCCAGAGAGACAATTAGGAGTTAAGTCTGACACAGAAAGGGAGAGAAAGAAATGCTAAAGAAATGGAAGAAGGCAATTAAAATACAGAATGAAAAGAACAATAAGCACATCTGCTACGTAGTGAGGAAAGATAGGCTGAAAACTCAGCATCACTATAAGATGGCTGGCTGAGAGTATCTCTACATTTTCAGTTGTCCTGGATGAAAGATGGGAGGGTTGTGGCATAAAGGCATTGCAATCAAAACACTGAGGAAGCAGCTTTGTTTCTTCCAGTTCTGAATATTCTGCAATAACTCTCTCCCTCTCTGTTACCTTCTGAACTTCTCACAGGTCACAGGTATCTCATAGTTTTTGTACTGAAAACATCTGAAGGTTCTTCAAGAGCTCACCAGAACTGTTTCCTTTCACTGATGAATAGTGGATGACCAGAGCAAGAAAATGGGACAACTTTGAAACAAATAGGACATCAACACCTAAAGATTAACTTGGTGCTTATGAGAACAGACGAGAAAGACTAAATCATTCCATTAGCTACCACTTAAATTAAATCTGACTTAAATTTAGCCTTAATCAGGACCTAAAATGATGGCTACAATGTTAACTATGCCACCTTCTTTAAGAATTAAACTTTATCCTGTCTTTCCTCATTAAGGTGGTTGCCATCATTGCATATATCTTTCTGATGTGTCACCCAGTCCCTTTGGCAGACGTAGCTATGCACGGTGAGTGGCACACTAGTCACAGTTAATGGCACTGTGAAACCAATACGAGCGCTAGAAGCAGGGCACAATAGAGACCAGATAGCATGAAATAAAGCAGGTTACTTTCTTTGCCTGCTGGTATTAAGTAGAATTGGTGTCAGCCAACTGTAAGCACTTATTGTGGAACACTTCATTCCTCAAAGGGGATTTTTACTGCTAAATCCTTTAACAGTTATGAAAAATTAGAGTCAGAAGTAATCCAGTGCTAATATACAATTCTATTTTTTACTTCAATGTAACATATGTAAATTAAATTCAAATAAGTCGAGTTCAGCAGTGGGAAGCCAATACTTTTATTTCTATATTAAGTTTCCTTATTGCAACTACACTATAGATCAAGCTGGTGTATCTATATCTTACTATAAAAATAACTGCATGGGCGGGAATTTGAAAATGAAAGTTTAATAAAGATTTTTTTTTTCCTCTCCTTTATCAAACAACACATTTTTAGTCCACTACTTAACATATTTCCTTCTCAGAGAGCAGAGATACCCTGAAGAAACTGAGATATATTACTTGAGAAACAGTATTGTCATTTACTGTCCATCTCATTTTACTGTATTTAGCTCTGCATTACCAATTCTGTTACTCAGAGTCCACTGGCTTTGAGACAGGTAATATACTCTGTTGATATTTCAGTGGTCTTTGCGAGTGAGGCTCTGCAAGCAATTAAGGAAGGAGAGAGGGGGAAAGTCAGGTCTTGTAGGGCATGCATATGAGGTCACATTGGGGCATCTTCCCTTTTTGTGTAGGGCTTCAATCACCTGATCATAAATACATATATATACACATGGGATCATAGAATCATAGAATCATTTGGGCTGGAAGGGATCTTTAAAGGTCATCTAGTCCAACCCCCCTGCAGTGAGCAGGGACACCTCCAACTAGATAAGGTTGCTCAGAGCCCCATCCAGCCTGACCTTGAATGCCTCCAGGGATGGGGCTTCCACCACAATAAATGTATATATATGCACACATACATACTTAAGATATATATTTGCTTATGTATATATATAAATATATTTGTCAGGAAACTAGGATGTAGTAAGTAGTTCCCTGGAAATAGATTCCTGGATGTGATCTAAGTTTGGCCAAGCCAAACCGTATCTGCAATATGGATATCATTTATGACAAAATTACCTATCCTCAGTCACCCAGTCCTCCAAGGGTTTCCCTGCAAGTTATGTAGTCTTGCACAGTTGTCTCTACCACAGTGCCCCCAGACCCCGTCGTGGTGTAACACTCCAAAAGTCATCTCTTGTGACCTACAAAGTATCTTCCTCATTACTGTGCTTCCTTGAGGAGATAGTGGGTATGCAGGAGACTATGACCTGAGGCTCAGAGGGCACCAGGGTCCTGACTCATATCTGTTGCAACCTTGCCTCTTTGCATGGTTTTACACACTCCAACAGCTATATAGGCAACGGCAAAGCCTGGCTTTACATGAATGCAGGAGCAGTGATAGTAGCACTGCAAGCCACAGGACAGCAGAGTGTCCATGGATGCAATGTAATGTATGTGCCGTCTATGAGGAGCTACATGAGGTCACCAGCAAAGATGCCACTAGTAAGCTCTTTAAGGGTCAGTTTTCATGTAAGAACATCCATACATAGGCCCTGCAACACTTGGAACCTACATTGCCCCTCCTCACTGCCTTCAGGAAGACATCAAGGGGTGCAGGAGACAAGCTCCAGTGCCTTCATATTAATATCCATCTTGGTTGGGGTGCTTTGGGAGAAAGGAAGGGATACAGAGGCAGAAGTTAGGAGTCATATATTCTGGACAGACCCTGGCAGACAAAAGGTTGAAGAAAGTCTGAAGCAATTTAGCCCACCCTGCCTTGTCACATCCACACTGAAGGACTGCCGAGAGTAGAACGTCCTCTATTTGCCTGCAAAACAACATCATTCATGGGCCTGGGAAACCTGTTCTACTTGACCCTCTTTGAGCAGACAGAGTCAACTAGAGCTGCAGAAGTCCTTCCCAACCTCAGCGATTCTGTGATCAGCCAAACGCCACCCTCCACCTAGCATTTAGTCCAGAGGATAATGCAATTCCATAAGTGATGTCAGACTTCCTTCTCCCAAGAAACTGCTTGACAAGAGGGAGGTGGATTGGACCACATCAGTACTGGGAAGGTAATAGGAAAAGAAGAGAAAAACATCTCAGATGGATCAGACCTATTTCTTACTGACTAAGACACAATATGGATCTGAGAATCCATTGTACTTTAGCTCTTTTACCTTTGTTGATAGAGTCTGAATTTCCCTTGAACGTAATTCTCACTAAAACCCCTTCAACAGGCAGTATCACTGTGCAGTGAATTTCGTGGAGAGTCTGAGGTGGATACGATCCCACTGACAGAACATGTGGCAATGATTACAACTTCTGCATGAGGCAGCGAGCTAAAGAAAGGTGCTTTCAACAAGCTTTGTTGAAGCATGGAGAGCTACAGTATGTGGAACCTCTTTCCAAGACAGATTTTGAACATGACCCATCTGACCTGAAAGGCCCTGAGGTTTCCACAGTATTCAATGCCAGGCCTTAGGATCAGGAACTTCAGGGTGCTTTGTTGCACAGGTAGCAAAGACAATACAGACATGGGATTTGTACCTTGATAAGTGCACGCATCTGTGAGGAGAGAGCAGGAGGTTTATTTAGCTAGAACTTCCACACTTTTTGATATTCATCTTTTTAGTATTACAAGTAAGAATGAATACAAGACTTTCTGATGAATTCTGAAGAAAGAAAAATCCTTTCTTATAAACATCTTCCAAATAATGTTTTATGGAACATCCACTACTAAACTAATCACATACTTTCGATGCTAAGTCCCACTTAATGATTGCAGGGTTAACTTGTCTAAAATAGGAGGAACTGGAGACACTACACACAACTTCTAAGAGCAGTGGAATACTGTGTGTAAACCTTAGTTTCAATTGTACAGTTATATCCATGACTCAGATCCTTGCCACTATATGGTGTCCATTTGAAACCGGTGGAACTGTATATACACATACATAGGAGATTTCAGGAAGGGGATCTTCCTTGTATGTTCAAGCTGCAGAGCAGTTCAAAGTTTCTCAAATAATTTGTAAGACTGAAGCTTCCCAGGTGCAGTCTAGGAGGGGTATTTGCTTAAGAAATGGAGTTATTCCAAGCCGAGCACTCAAACCTTTCTTCTTAAAAAACCATAAAATACTAATAAGGCAATTCTTCAAATGAAGTATCATGGCCTGACCAGCTCATTAACTGAGCTGGCAAGGCTGACCTTGAGAAAGCTCATAGTCTTTACCAATTATAACATGAAACTCAATATTTAACTATTTCTATTCAAGGTTAAGGCCACAGTCAGATGAAATTTGGATTTTATAGCCAGCACACAAGATTGAATCAAAAATGCCACAGTCCTATGATATAAGCTGATGACCTAACTTAGCCAGATCACATTTGTTAAACCTGAAAGTCTGTGGACATCTTCATTTTTGGATTCTGTTAGGAAAGGGCACAGGGCCACTGGTAGAGACAGACTACACAGCATGGTCATGCTATAGACAAGTCCATAAGGTGGTCAGAAAAGGGAGAGCTGGAACCAGCACTGATGATGACCAGATGTAGATCCCTCCATGACATCGGGGTGGGCATGGAGGGCAGGCTACAGTGACGTATTGGGGATTAATCAGCCCACTCACGGACAACTGAATATACCATGCTGCAGCTGAAGCTAACTAGAGAGATGTGTGAACTCTATAGTTGAGGGAACGCACTTCTCCTGGGCCAGATGGATACCATCCACTGCAGATAACCAATCTCAACAATTGTTTAGTCACAGAGTCAAATAATACATTTTATCTTTCAAGTGAGGCAAGCTAAGAAGACACAAAAATTTGTTTTTTATAGGTGTTTGAATTCATGGTTCCAGCATTACCCTACTGATTCTCTTGTGACAAAAAGGCAAATTCCAATTTGAAAGAAGGCTTGTGATGCTCAGTTTTAAATATAATGAAAATCATAAACATTACAAAATGACTTGCTTTATGTGACCCAGAGTATTTTTCGAAAGTGGAGAAACAAAACCTTCTGTTTGGACATTTTGTGTTATTGATTACAAAGAATTCAGGTAAGTGAAGCTTTGCTCTGAATGCCACTTTTCAAAACAGGCATCGTATGCTACGCTTCCATGCACACAGAAATTAAATCTCATGGTGATTATCGAAGCTTTCCAAACTGTGCTGAGTAAACATTCCTTGCTTCAGTGCAAAACTCCATAAAATCAAATAGCAGTTACTATGATCACTGGGCATTTCCTCTGATCAAAGAACAGTCACCCTGCATGCTGGAGGCCCCCAGCAGCTCAGATGCCCATCCTGTGGTAACTCTCACATTGTTCTGAGGCATTGAAGGCTAAGCTAGACTGAAAAGCAAAAGTTGCTGGACTCCAAACTCAAATCATCCAGTTACAACCCCAAAAGATTCACTATATCCTCTGTGAAGGAGAAGGGTAACACCGGTGCAGTGGGTTACACCTCTGAGGGACATGTAGCTTCATGGGGAAGGTTTTCCTGCCTTAACTGATGGAAGATGCAGTGCAGAGAGGTGCTGATGTAAGAGCCATAGACACCTGGTAGTTGGTCTCTCCATCTAGGAACAGTGCCACCCCTGTGAGTAACCCAAACCAAAACCAACTACATTTGTTTATCAAATTTACTCATCACAAAGGAGTCTTCTGCACAGGTAAGAGTGGAAACACTTGGGGCTACACATTAGTGCTGCAGATATTCTGGCCCCATGATAAATATGTCCTTTCTAACTAACTTGGATTTCCATTTTGGAAACTTTTTCTTGGTTTTGCCCTCCCCCAAACAGTTGAGAGAGCCTGAGAGATTTACTTTGCACACTCCTGAAACCTTTCTGGAGTCTAATTTTAGATGCTATCATGTTACTAAACAGTTGATCTTTTCTATTGGCATCTCCTCCTGCCACAGCCTTGTGTTCAACCTGTAGCTCTGCTGTTACCACCCAGGGACTGTAGAGTAATCAGAGGTATTATTTTTCTCTGAGTCTTTCCACTGCAGAACTGAATGTTCCCAAGCATTTGTCTTTGGGGAGATCCCACTGTGAATTACAATTGCATTCAGTGAGCTGGGTGAAAAGTTTCATATGTAAAATTGAATTGACAGAATAGTATATTACTGACAGCTTTGAACTTGCAAATGAAATCTTTCTATCATCTTAAATGCTCTCTCCACCCTGTCTCCTGTCCCTCACCACTGTGCTTTAAACATCAGCACGAGCAAGTCTTCTGTATTTATTGTAAAAAGACCCTAAAAGGCTTTGTGTAGCCCTTAGGTTTATACCTAATGCTCTCCAAATCCCTGGAAATATTTTCATTGCCTTGAATTGGATTTAAGTTAGGTCAATAATGAGTTGAATTAAGAGTTATGCATTGTTTCATGGTGCTGCTTTGTTCCCACTCTGACAATGGATGATTTACGTGTGGGAAAAATCACATGGATTGAAGGTCCTGTGTAATAAAATCCAGTCATTTGATATTTTATCTAGCTATTGGGCATGCAAATGAAAAACATATGGAGACCAGATTTGAGAGAATGTGCTTCTGAGTGACCTAAAAATATGATAGTGACTTCAGCAAAAAAAATAAGAGCCATAAGGCAAAGATTTAGGCCTGTATTCAAGTTACTGTATGCCTCCTTCAGAAGACCCTGTGTGACTCCACAGAACTTTTATTTTCTGGCTGAATGGCAACCAAAGATTGAGGCAGGACTAGTACATGATATGTTAACAAGGAAACCACATTCCTTCCAAGCCCTAACCTAGATCAAACTCTAAAAAGAGTAAACATTTTAGAGTAATCCTGATTCATATGCTTGACACGTAAGGAAACTGTCTCACTGAAAATTGTTTTGTTCTCAGGGCCCAAAACAAAGGCAGGTTTTTGAAAATCTTTGTAAAGCTAGTATCTGAGATATTGTGTATTATTGCAAGTAAGGTCAATGGTAACCGATTACATTTGTTCAATGTGAACATTCAGATCGTGCAACAACCTGGTAAGCTCTTTGAAGCTGTAACATTCAGAAAACTATTCCCAAGTTCTGGACTTCATTTCATCTAGACATTTATTAATTTATTAATCTGCCCGACTAAAAAGTGTGCTGCAGATGGATGTTGTGCTACACACAGAGCTGTCACAGAAGCAAATCAAAAGGAAACTTTGGCTGTTGATAAAGAGCTAAAATGGAGGAATGACTGATTTCCCTCACAAAATATGGCTTTATTGATAGGACACAATAATAAGGCATAGAGATAGATATTTCAGTCACATATGATTGGTGTCTCAGTTGTCAACTCAATGCCAAAGATAAAGAGCGAAGGAAGAAATACAGGTGCAAAAGTGCTTAGCTATAGGAAGAAAAAAACAGTTAACATTTTCTTTACAAAGATACCATCTAAAATTTCTCTAAGAATCAACTGGAAATACCTTTTCAGGGATGAGAGTGAGACAGATAAGAACATGTGTTTTCAATGAGCATTTTTATCAGTTGTGTTAAAGAACACTCACTTCTCCATTAGCATTATTCTTCTGCTATCTGCTCCAGATTGCTACAGACTAGTGCTCGTTATGTCAAGTTTACGTAAGTGGCTTTTTTAGTTCTGAATTCCAGACTGGTGTTGCATGCACATGAACTGCAGCATTAACAAGCTAGCTCAAGAATTCAGTCCATGGACACTGCCTACCTTTTTTATACCTCTCCCAGGTTTTTAAAGAACGAGCTGATTCACAGCTGATAGACATGCTAAAACAAGCCTGTATCACGCAGAAAATAATCTAGTGTTTTTCTCTGGCGTTATTTGGTACTCCAGAATCTACATGTTGCAAAAGACCTATTTTCAGAAGTGGCCTCTCATTTAACATGAATGAGTAGGAACATTACACATTTCAAATGTTTAGCCTCTAGTTTTGGATTTAAGTGCTTAAAGATCAGCGTTGGAAAAATTGTGTACAATTCCCTAATATTTGTGGTTGAAAAGGTTACTTTCTAAGTGCAAATCAATGCAGCCTCTGAAAGCTGTTCAGTCTGAGTTTATGAACAAGTCAGACAAGCACTCTGAGGTCTGAGTTGCTTTTCTTCACCTCAGGAGCCTGTGCACTCTAAAATCTAATGAAGACAATTCAAGTATCAACACTGATATTTATTTAATTTCTATAAAAACCAACAAAGGAAGGTGCAAAATTCTTTCTGACGGAAGGAAAATCATGAATACATAAAACAGGCTGCTAGGAGTAGCTTCTTATTTGAGTGGGCATCAAGGTGTTGTGGTTCTGCATTGTATGCAGGAGTACCAGCAACCTGGTCCGTAGGGAACTCTGTAATCATTGCTGTTTCTCAGAGAAAAATGCCTGAGAGGCGTTTTCTAGTTCAAAGCCTCTTCTAAAGCACCTGGTTTGGTGAAAGGATACCAGTTGATTGGGAGGAAATTTTAAGCTTGCAATATGTTGGAAATAGCAATCCCACTACAGAAAAAGACACCAACTATCTGCAGATGATGTTATACTTCCAGTTATTTGCACTTGCCTCCTCCAGCTTTCTGGTTTGCCAATTCAGTTGAGAATATTACTGTTAAGATCCCCAGATTCTCCTGTTTATTCCCCGTGCTTCTTGCACCTGTTCAGCAGACTGACTCACTATTTTTCTTTATCCTTTAACCTTTTTCTAATTGTCAACATCTAGGTGACACTTCGGGGCTATAACACTATTGGACTCATTTATAGCATTCCTTAGTAAGAAGTCTGTAATGGAGGGAACTGTTTCCTGTTTTTCTTAGGCACTCTTTCTCCTTACACTACCACCCTCTAGTCAAAAAAACAAAGGTCTTGCTCACAGCACCCTTCCAAGGGGCCATATATTTAAATCTAGGATCAATCTGTCCCCTACTTATGACTGTAGGCTGGACTGGATGGATTGCAGAGAGCATCACTGAGTCCTCAGCTCCTGCACTTCTCTTCTTCACTGTACAGCTACCTTGCCTGAACAATTCAGGGTCGACACCCAGCATGTGTCCATCTGGTTAAAAAGAGCCATCCTAACCTTTCTGTAGCACCTCAAAAGTTTGCAAGAAGCACCACAGAGCTTCTGAGGCACCTCATTTCATCATGGTTGCAGGCTCAGGTCTGCAGACAGAGGTAGTGGACGGACTTCCTTCCCTTCAGGATGAACCAAGCTCTGCAGGAGGAGGCATAGTTTGCTGAGGAGGCTCTGTTCATTTTAAGCACAGAAACACTTCTCTAATTAGCAGTAAAGTGAAAGCGATTAACCCACTCTTTCTGTCCGGTCTGACTAGTTAACTTTGAAAGATATAGTCTGCAACAGGGATCTAACTATGTTCTTTGAAGAAAAGTTCTTAATGTATCTTGAGTTATCTTTCGTTCAAGGAAACTTGTGGGATAAAACTCTCCTTTCTTTTAGTCTGAAATCCTAAAACAATATTTCTGCCTAAGTGACCTGCTCACTAGCTGTGTAATGCTGGTCAAGGACATCTGGTCAAGGTCCTGCAAGCCTCCAGTCCCCTGAAAACTAAGACTGAAATTAGCATTCTGTTCCTAATTACGGTCTGTAAAATGTAAAATAAATTATCCAACACACAAGCACATAGTTCCAGCTGTGCTTCTCTCTAGAAAGCAGCTGTCCTGATGAATGCATTCACTGTAAATATTTAAATTGAAACCAGCAAAATTTTCCTTCAAAATATGAGCAAAGAGTATCGCCTTATCTCTGCAAGACACCTTGGATGTCATCAGTGAGTTTTACATAACAGACACTAAAATAAGTAGATGAAATGTCACAGGCATTCTTTTTTATTATCTACAATGTAGGGTGTATTGTGTGCACCTTCAGTACTGACTGAGCAATTGAGGAGATGCTCCCAATAAGCAGATTTCTGAAAAGGGTAAAAATATTTATGCTGGGGAGAAAAAAACAAAATGAGAACAATTCTTGGTTCTTGTGAGTCATCTTCAACTCTGCCAGCTTACCAACTATTTCCTATGCCAGAATAAAAAACACACTAAAAGACAACAGAAATAGAATGATTTGGTGGCAAATTTGTCATGAATAAAAGAAACACAGGTTGTTTTCATTGTGAGTGAGTAATTAATATTTTCATGCTTTGAAACTTGGAGGGAGGCAGCATTACCTGAAAAGCTACTGAGCCAATCAAGCCATAGACCTGTACCCAACTGGATTCCTAAGCCTGCCAGGCATGAAATGATGGGGGGACTCTGACTGCTCAAGTAAAATTCCCAGCGAATATGTCTGATGGGGGTAAGATGCTTTCACCAGCATAAGCTCAGTTTGGTTGTTGGGGCATTTTCCCTCTCTTCACTATTTAAAGATAGAAAAATAGTTAACAAGGCAAGTAACAATGGCTCCACAGGCAGCAGGGAGGAAGGTCTGATGAGGGATACTAAATTATCGCTGGGTGATACTGGTGTAGAGGATGAAGATCCTCAACAGAATTAGTTCAGAGTTTGAAATGCAGCACAGGTCTCTTCCTCAGACCCAGATGCAAGCATCTCACCTTCTACCAGAAGAACACAAAATCCTATTTACTTTTTTTGTGGTTGCCTGCCCAAACCAGATCTCACTCCAGAAAGCTAAACTTAATTATCTGTTCCCTCTTCTCTCCCCAGAGGTTTATTCCATTCCTTTTCTTAATATTCTGGGTTGTTTTCATCCAAGAAAAGAAGAAAAACAGCAGTTACTGTGTCTTTGGTGTCACAGATGGTGTTCCCCAGGGTTCAGTATTGGGGCCAGTTCCGTTTAATATCTTTATCAACAATCTGGATGAGGGGATCGAGTCCACCCTCAGTAAATTTGCAGCTGACACCAAGTTGGGTGAGAGTGTTGATCTGCTTGAGGGTAGCAAGGCTCTACAGAGGGATCTGGACAGGCTGGATTGATGACCTGAGGCCAATTGAGTGAAATTCAACAAGGCCAAGTGCTGGGTCCTGCACTTGGGTCACAACAACCACATGCAATGCTACAGGCTTCGGGAAGAGTGGCTGGAAAGCTACCTGGTAGAAAAGGACCTGGGGGCATTGGTGGACAGCCAGCTGAATATGAGCCAGCAGTGTGCCCAGGTGGCCAAGAAGGCCAACAGCATCCTGGCCTGTATCAGAAATAGCATGGCCAGCAGGACCAGGGCAGTGATCGTCCGCCTGTACTCAGCACTGGTGAGACCGCATCTTGAGTACTGTGTTCAGTTTTGAGCCCCTCACTACAAGAAAGACATTGAGGTGCTGGAGCATGTCCAAAGAAGGACAACAAAGCCGGTGAAGAGTCTGGAGCACAAGTCTGATGGGGAGCGGCTGAGGGAGCTGGGGTTGTTTAGCCTGGAGAGGAGGAGGCTGAGGGGAGACCTGATCGTTCCCTACAACTACCTGACAGGAGGTTGTAGCGAGGTGGGGGTCAGTCTCCTCTCCCAAGTAACAAGTAATAGGACAAGAGGAAACAGCCTCAAGTTGTACCAGGGGAGGTTTAGATTGGATATTAGGAAAAATTTCTTCACTGAAAGGGTTGTCAAGCATTGGAACAGGCTGCCCAGGGAAGTGGTTCAGTCACCGTCCCTGGAGGTACTTAAAAGATGTGTAGATATGGTGCTTAGGGACAGGGTTTAGCGGTGGATTTGGCAGTGTTAGGTTAACGATTGAATTGATGATCTTAAAGGTCTTTTCCAACCTAAATGATTCTATGATTCTACATACCATGGATATATGATGTCTGTTATTAACCAACTCAGCTGCAATCTGCGTGGTACAAATACTTACAGTGGGATCTTTGTGATTAGTCCATAAAAAAGAACTGTCTTCAAAATTTACTGGTTAATTTTACAAAATTAATAAAATGAGGTTTCTCCATGCATTCCATAAGGCCAAAAATAGGTGCTCAGCTAGAGCACCTTGAGTCGAAGACTTACTTCCTCTCCTTTGTTAGTAATGATTCAGTACAATTTCCCCTTGTGTTGGAGGGGAAAAGAGCAGTCTTAGAACAACAAAGTTTCCTGGGAGCTCTTTGTGTGAATGTACATACCTACACTCTTCACTTCTTCACCTTCTCTCCACCTCATTTTATTTCCCAACTAAAAATATTTGTGAACTGTTGATATCACCCTAAAAACGGGTATTTTTTTTGTGAAAAAATGAAGTAGCCAAAAATAGTCACTCAATTCCTACCATTATAACATTTGGGAATCTACCATAGGCATTGTGGACAGTTGGGACACTGTCATACCATGAATCCTACCTTCTCTAGTTGTATAAGCAGTTTGCAAAGTGACCAAATGAGAATCCTACCTCTAGAAAAGAAGTCTTGGAGCTACGTGCAGAAGCCTCTACATAATCCTGGGGGCCTTCACACAAGTAGTGTGCAAAGGGTATAGGCTGAAGCTGCTGATGGTTGAAATCAGTGCTATTCCAATGACAAGATGATGATCATCGAGACCCACCTGTCTGTTACTGCAGGTCTACTCCCCACAGCACAGCAGTAGCAAGGGCATCCAACTTCTGGGGACCTGAACTCTTGATTTTGTAATGTTTGCATTTGTTTTGAGCTATGGTGGTTTTAATGGATACTTGCACATAGTCACTGTCTGATCTCTAACTGAAAGCAACATTTTTATACTTCTTTTGAATATGGACACTGATTTTAGCACAAATCACAATGAAATTATGAAATATTATCATATTTCTTATGAGTCTTGAAATGAGCTTGTGGAACATTTGATTTTACAATGAAAATTGCCACACTGTGTCCCCTGTGACCTTTCTGAAGTCTACTATCACTTGATAAAGGGTTCTCAGGATCAGAAAGAGGCATAAACAGAGAGAATTAACGTTAAAAAAACCCCCACTTTATACTATTATGGACCTGTATACTTATAATAGTTTACCTTTAACTTTATAACACTACAGACTAGTATCACTACTAGGAATGAGGAGGAAGGAAATGATGTGCGATGAGGACAACAAATGCTATATAGTGCATGTAGCTAGACAAGTACTCTGTTAATCAAAAGGCCCCAGATTCCTTGCAATCCTCAGCCTAGTTCTGCCTGAAATCACTAATTTCACAATTCAGCTTTGTTTAGTTTTTGTGTTAGTAATCCGTTCAGTCACTAATAGATTTGGGCCCTTGTCCTTGATGGTGGCTTCTTACTGCTATGTGACTCTCACCTTCTGCATAAGAGCAAGAACAGAAATAACAGACAAAAGTGCTCTTTGCCTGGGAGATTATAAATTCTTTACTGGTCCATATTTTCACTCAATCAAGGTTGTGCAGGTTTGGGTTGATATTCTTCAGTGATGGAGAAGACATACTGATTTATACCACCCAGCTTCTCATGATGAGTGCAGCCACTGCCAAATGAGCTGCAAGCTGTGAAAACAAAATTGATTCTAGGTTTAAGCACTGTTTAGGGATTTGGTTCAAGGTCTACGAAAAACATACAAAATACTTCACCATTTTGGACTGATCTGAATGCAAACACCTTCAAACAAACTTGCTTCATTTTTTAGCTCTTAAATTTTTAATTATTGTTATTTTGCAGTCCTCTGAATTACTTCTAACAAATGAAATGTTGTGCTCCATTAGTCCAGAAGATAAACTTACTGTAAGCTTTTGTCTATTGAGCTTTTAATTAAAAGTAACTGAATTAAGGATTGAAACTCATCAGCTGTGACTTTTGTTTTTAAATAGATTTACTGCTTTCAGTATAAAAAATTAGCGAACAGAACTCTATGTTATCATGATCCATGAATATTCCATTGTGGTGCATACTATTTTCCAGATGGCTCCCTGAGGACTATATCTTACTCTTATGTCTGGATAACACCTATAACAAACAAGAATCAATTCTTATTAAAACTTCCTATTGTTCTGCTATTAAATTAGAATCCCTGAAATTTATAATGTTTTATACAAGAACCCTTCAGTCATTCTTCCTCATGTCATCCATTTGTTCAGGACTTGCTGCTTTTCAGGCGTTAGTGAACAAATAAACACATTGCCTCTCCCTTTTTTTGGTTAATATAAGCTGAATGCAAGATATCCATAATATCCTTTGATCTCACTTCCTTGATTAATATTTGCAGGCTTTTCCTTCTTTTGAGGTCATATTCAACACTGGGTGCATCACATCAAACAATGCTCATTTACATGGCAGCAAACTTTTTCAGTTTGCTTTCCTGAGCCAGACTTAGTTCAAATTCTTTGAGACACTGCCTAGTTGTTTTTTCTGCATGGAGTTTATTCACACAGAAAACTGGATGGAGGAGACTGTCAGCTGGACAAAATGATTATCTAGTTAAGCTCTCTGCCTTCAACCTGAATCAACTACTTCCATGTCATCATTCCCACATGGTTATTCAACCATCAATCTTAAAAGCCTACACTAAAGAGGACTCCATCACATTCTGAGGCTATCTATCTCATTACTTAAATACCTACTCAAATACTTTGCTGAATTGCTGGCATAGTTGCTTTTCTTAAGATTAAGTGGTTTTGCCTTTCAAATGACAACTTTAATCATCAATTATATTTGTATTATATTTTATTAACAGATTATCTACCAGCAGAAAATCAAGGGAAATATTCTACCAGATAAAAATGTCAGTAGACTAAATCCTTAAATAGGTGAGAGCTAAACGTGGTTAGGATCTGGCATGATCTGGCAAGGCATAAATAAATGAAAAAAAGCATTAGAGTGTCATTTGAAGAGTTAATAGTCAAGAATCAATGCACCTGAAAGTAAAATAACAAAAGTGAGTGTCTTCCCTCTGCCACTATAAATCCAACAAATGAAATTCCCTTAGAGGGACACAGAGGTAAACGATATGAGAATATGAGAAGATCCTGTATTTTCTATAAAGTATGATTACATGTTAAATAATTTTGCACAACGTAACACCTCTTGATAATTTATGTTGACAACAAATCATTATAATGTCTGTAGCAGGTCATAATTAGGAAAATTAATTTTCTATTGCAAATAGAATCTTCTGCTGAATTATGACAAAAGAAAAATTGCTGCAAGGTAATGAGATGCCTGAATGTCTGAATGATAACTGGGCATATGTTTCTCCTTTAAATGACTCATTTTAGGCTATAGTATTTCATAGTTGGGGTCAGTATTACAGCTCACATAATGAAGAATCAGAGTTTATTGAAAATTTACCAATGTATCTTTCCAGCTGGCTTATTTTCCACATTTGTTTTGTATATTCTTACAATCAGTCTTTAATATCTAGCTTAGCCTTTAACAGAAAGAAAAAAATAACAAGGAAAGGCATAGCCAAGGCTGGCCAGTCAATGTTACTCAAGTTATATTAGTCTGAAACACCCCTTTGGCCGAATCTTTCAGCAGAGTCCTAATTATAGGCACATAGACCTGCACTCATTTATTCATATGAATAAGCATTACTGATGAGCCTGGTCATATGGAACCTGTGAGGTCACAGAGCTGTAGGCATGTCCTCAAATAACTTCTGAATCATGGTCAAAAGGCATTGCGGCACAGTGCTAAACAAAGCCGCAAATCTTCAAAAGGCTAATAAGATTTCTAAACAAAGGTAATGTTAACAAAAAGGATATCATCAGTAAAAAAAAGATTTACCAAAACATTATTTCCTGGACTCAGTTAATTACAGAGATTCTCAGGGTGGAAGTTTGTGGTCCTCTGGCTTAAGGAGAAAAAATTGAAAGTAGTAACCAAATTTCCGAAGGCAAAGAAAGGGAATGACTAACAAGTCTCATGATCACTATTTGGAGGAAGACATTTGGGAGAAAAGTGGGACAAAAGGATAAGAGTTCTGGCTTTACATGTGAGGCATGAGCAGATGAAAACATGTTATGACATTGTAAAAAGTGCTATTTCCAGAAGCTCAAAGCAGAAATAATCCTTGCAAATGAGAAAGGAAAGGCCTGTGTGAGAGTTTTTTCACATGTTCATGGTTTCTGCATCAACAGTTCTTGATTCATTCCTAGTTATTGATTCATTACTGCTATTGCTTACTGAAAATTTGGAAACTTTTGAGAAAGAGAAAATGAAGGTAATTTTTCCCCATGAGTGTATTTCGTCCTCAGAAAGGAAGTCATGCAGTAATTCAGAGTATTTTCTTCCCTCATTTGAACAGTCTTTTTCTCACTGATCTTATTTTCTGCCCAGAAGATACAAATAGCAGAAACCACTTTATGGGTGGGAGGACATATTTTTTGTGAGACTGACCCTTGGAAACCATCTTTTTAATTGTCCTGCTGACAGCAGCAGACCTGTTGTGTGGGTAATCCCTCTTCATGAGATCAAGTCTTTGCCTGGATAGGATTTTCTCCAGATTCTGGTGCACAACAACTTCTCTCACCCAGAGGAAAGGAAGAACTTCCCGTCTGCTGCTACAGGAAAGGCAAAGACACAGATTACAGTTTCCATTCTCAACATACAGGATCATCTTTGAATATGAACAATATTTGGGCCAAAAAGTGATAGAACATTATTATTATAACAGAGATGAAGAAAAGGGCAAATCCAAAAGTCAAGTCCCTCAGCATTCGAGAATTCTTTTAGCTTCTACAGACACAGGGATCAGAGCAGAGTTTATAGTGTGCTTGCATGCTGCCTGACACAATAAATTTCAGATCCAGTGATAATACAGAGATATATTAACCTTATTGATACAGCCTGTAACAACCAACTAGTTGCTTATTGTCATCATTCTGTGGTAATTTCACTCAGGAATCATGTTTGTGTGTGTGACGTTATGTGTTTTTCCTCCCGTAAGGCTTCTAAGTGCTTTCTTAACAGCTGCATATGTGGGCAATAACTCATACAACATTAAAGAACATTTTGATTGCAGTATGGAAACGATGCTGTCACAACACAATCAGATTTTAGAAGAAATATAGAAAAACTTTTAATCAGAAGGTTTACGGACGGTTTTGGTTAAGCAAAATGTAATTAGCCCTGATGGATCCTCTCTAGGGCACAGCAGCTGTCAGTCTTCTGATGCAAACAGGTATTGTGGGATCTTTTATGGTTATGGTTAAATGGTTATAATTAGAAGACAGATCTTTCATCCTGTATGTGCTGCCATGGTTTAACTCCAGCCAGCAGCTAAGCCCCGCACAGCTGGTCACTCAGTACCCCCTTGGTGGGATGGGGAAGAGAATCAGACAAGTAAAAGTGAGAAAACTCGTGGGTTGAGATAAAGACAGTTTAATAGGTAAAGCAAAAGCCGTGCACTCAAGCAAAGCAAAACAAGAAATTCATGCACCACTTCCCATGGGCAGGCAGGTGTTCAGGCATCTCCAGGAAAGCAGGGCTCCATCACACATAATGGTTACCTGGAAAGACAAACACTATTGCTCCAAACGTCCCCCTCTTCTTTCTCCCTCCCCCAGCTTTATATGCTCAGCATGACGTCATATGGTATGGAGTATCCCTTGGGTCAGCTGGGGTCAGCTGTCCCAGCTGTGTCCCCTCTCGACTTCTTGTGCACTCCCAGCCTGCTCACCGCTGGGGTGGGGTGAGGAGCAGAAAAGGCCTTGATGCTGTGTAAGCACTTCTCGGCAATAACAGAAACATCCCTGTGTTATCAACACTGTTTTCTGCACAAATCCAAAACATAGCCCCATACCAGCTACTATGAAGAAAATTAACTCTATTCCAGCCAAAGCCAGCACATGCATGAACATAACTACATTTGAGAAAGACTTTCAGTCTACCAGTGAAAGGGGCAGAAAGAACAGCACCTGCAAGGAGAACAAAACATGAATCCACATTGAGATAATGCACTATTTATTTACTTATGTTGGGGTCAAATAACCACTCTAACAACATCCAAAGGCTGGAACTTGCCCCTCCAATAACAGCTCTTCAAGCAACAGGGCACACAGCCCTCTCGACTTGTAGCTATTGCTGGAGACAAAACCAGGGGCAACCACCTGCAGTATATCACTTCTAAGAACCATGCAATCACAAATCATACTGTCACTCTTTTATAAACAACATTTTTTCCCCAAGTTTTGGTATATCCAAGGCATGAGGAGACCTGGTTTGTGACACAATTGCTTGACAAGCCAAGCCCAAGGAATTAAAATAGCTGTGCCTTGCTGAAAAGTGCAATAAGAAAATGTGTTTATCAGCAGCACCACTCCTGCGCAACTGTGTATCTCCCAGAAATCCCAGTTCACATTAGTTCAATAGTGCCACTAATTCATCTGTAGTTAACAGGCAATATTTTCTGTTGTTCAGAGAATTAAGTGACTGGATACTAATCTCAAATTTGGTTCACCGTAGCTCGTAAGGGCTGACCTGTCAGAGCAGACACTGTGCAGATACAGATTAAAGCACTACACCAAAAGTAACACAGTAAAAGTTTAAAGAGACATGATCAAGGCTGGTGATTTTCTTACATATATATACTTTTATAAATTCATTTGCTGTTTTGCTTTTTTCATTTCTTGTCCAATATATCCTGTTTAAAACTAAAATATCTAGTAACAACCCCATTATAAAGAAACCACTCTGGAAGGCAACAGAGAGGTGGCAGAGTTCTCAAAGGACTTGTTTCAAAGAAGCTGAATTTTGCTTATTTTAGAGGAAGGTGTGGTCTCCAGGAGTCCAACTGCAAATTTGTTTAATGTTGAGCAGACCATAGGTCAATGTTTTAAGGAATAAGCAGAGTTAACTTTCTGCTGAAGGAGGTGCCAGATGGCAGAACTGAAAGGCTTGTATGCAAATGTAGATGCATATATTTATGTCACAGAGCAATTCTGCTATGGCATTACAGATCATTCCACCACAAATTAGTTGCAATAAAGAGATTTTGACCTGATTAGTCATCTGGCAAATGCCAGAAAATTCAATGCTAAAATTCATAATGTAAATCAAATATAGTTTAAAAAGTGAGTGGATATAATAAAGGAATAATATTCCAAATATTAAATTTTTTTCATTTTAATGGGGGCATAAGTTATCCAATGAATTCTGTTATAATATTTGATCAGTCTGAAGTACATAGTGTAAAGAAAGTATATGCAAAGAGAGAAAATGTACATGCATTTGTTCAGCATACCATTTCATATCTATGGAATTTATTATTCATATCGTCCTATTCCTTTAACTGTGGCAGGTGATTTCCAAACACAGAGCTGAAGTGAGTCTGAAGATCAAGGGCACCATGATATTGCAAAGAAAAAACTGTGAAGGGAGGCAAAGGTATATAGTATATAAAGTAAGAACTTGAACACAATTGATTATTCATCCTATTAACCTCTATACCATACTTCATTATTACAGATCCCTGTTGACATTGGTATCTTCCCTGCATGTATTCAGACCTAAGGGGCAGGCAGTCAGACCGAGGATGCCATCCCAAGGATCCAGAAAGTGAAGACATGTGGGGTGATTTCTAGAGCATCGTGGAAACAGCTAAGGAAAGAACTGAAAATAAAACCTGAATCTTCAGAGAACTTTTCTGGGGGGAGGGTTTTTATTCCTTCCAACTCTTTATCATCTGCCTTTTAAACTCTGCCTTATTTTATCATTTTAGTGAAACAAGTTTGTTATATTTCATCGAAGAGGGCCTGTACTCATATTTTCTCACCCTCATTATATGTGCTGAATTGTAACTAATTGCCTCATTCTCAATCCTATCAAATGCTGATAAGAAGAGAATCTCAAACCTGGTCGTCTCCAAAAAGCTGAACTTTAAATCTGAAGCCTAGTTTTACAGCTCAGGTTTCTATTAATTGCGCAGTATGGTGTATGTTGCACATACAATTACACAGAAATACATTATGTAACAGATACAGAGCATGGAAAAAATTACAATGAAAAGCTAGGAAAAGTCCACTGAATTTATTTTTAAAAACTCAGTTTTCAAGGCATTTCTCATCTCATTTTGTTTCTATATATAAGTCCCTCAGCTCATCAGTAACCTTTTCATAATCCCTTATTCCACTCTGTCGCCATAATGGTTGGTGGCCTTGCCCCTGTTCAAAGGACTTTCCTCAGCTGGAAACATTTTCTAAAACACGAAGAAAAGTTGTTTGATTTTTAGCTAACTAAATGAGGGTGGTTACCCTTAGAAAGAGGGGGAGGAGGAGGAAGGGGAAAGAAGAAAGTGAAAAAGAAAGAGACAAATTCCCAATTTTTACCCATACCAAAGTCATCTGATAATCCTAAAAAGCCAGCATTTTTAACATGCTCCCTCTGCCTCAAAAGCACTGCAAGCAGTAGCTTGCCTTGGAGCATAAATTTTGGGATAGAAGCCAATGAACCAGTTCAAAAAACAGAAGGTCTGTCAACGCTCAAAGAAAAATCCCAGCCCTTTATTGAACTGATAAAATGCCATTCCTTTTCTTTCCATCACCTCTGTGGAAACTCCTTTTCTCTTCCACCATCCTCCAATTGAGCCTGGCTATTCTTCTCAGCCACTGAATTCCAATATTTTTTGTCTGTCTTTCTCTCCCTCCCCTCCTTAGCCTGTGATCTCAGCCCCCTTTGTATCTCCCATTATCAGCCTCAGCAGCATCTCCACTGTGCTTTGACTGGCAGCACAATCAGAGCTTGTTCTCTCTGGGATGCACAACGTGCATCTGGGGAGTGGAGCCCCTCTCGCACAAGGAATTAGACTTTAAAAACATCAAAAGGGCACAGGAATAGCTGCCAGAACCAATGGGCCCCATGATAGGCATCTACAATAACTACTTGCCACCGAGTTGCCTTTCAAGGTTTGTGGAAAAGCAAGGAGAGATAATGAGAGTTTGCTGAAGAATCAGACAAAAGAAGGAAGAAACCAGCATTTGCTGTTGCTGAAAGGAAGCATCAGGGAAGTGAGGGAACTAAGAATGAGTGTACATTTGCAAGGGAAAAGTTTGAAAATGCTCCATATTACAGGGAGGCTTTAATGACAAAGCTCAGAGCAGATATGGTTACCATAAGGTGCTTTGATTAGATCTGTTATTGTATTTAGTCACATCTCACTTGAGGTTAACTCAGGTATATAGGACTGTCTCCATCTCTAAGACATGTTATATTTTTCTTAATAAAAATTCTTAGTATACACCCCTAATGTTAAGCAGAGAGTGAAGCCTCTCAGAGAATAATGCTAAGGTGTTAACGTTTGAAAGCCTATGCAGATTGTCTTAAAGGTAGGTCTACCAATCTATTGGTCTAGCTGTTTCAGATCAACTTGAGAACTGTTCTCATCCAGATTAACTGTTAAGTTGCTCTTCCCTCATTTATAACAGATATTTACATTGCAATGATCTCTGTTGTGCTAGGTCCTTCTCAGAACTGGTCTTATATCTTCTTCTGCGTTTCTTTCTAAGAGTGCGCAAGAGGGACAAGAAGTTGGGTGTGGAAGGGAAGAAAATCAGGAGCAGGAGAGGCAGAGTTGGTGTTTGCTGATGGCAACTGCTCACAGCAGTTGGCTTAAAAGTGAGGATGGCTTATTTTGGGAGACCTCTAAGTTTTCCATTTCCAGACCTTCCCTTGATTTGTGTTGCAGGTGTGACACATCTGCTTTAATAACAGCTCCTGAATCACCATAAAATTCTAACTTGGCATGTTAAGAACAGTAAAAATTGGTTTAGGGTTACTTTGACATGAAGTGCTGGAAGTTGTAGTCAGGAGATTACTGCCACAGGTGAGGCAGAAATCTTTCAGAAGGGGTGGAAATAGACCTGGTACCGAGCACTGATTAAAGCAATCAAACTATGTGAGGTTTATGCAGGAAAGTTGTAGGCAGAACAGGTCTGCACATGTTCATGAACCAAATGAAGAAGTAAACAGAAAACTTCCCAGAGCCCTCAAAGAAAGAAAAAAAACCTCCTTCTAATAAAAAACAAACAAACAAAAAACCCCCAGTATTTTTAGGAAACTCGAGCACTGTGAGAGTTTCTATACAGGAAACAAAAAGAACCGTCACTATGCAGCTTGTGAAAAAGTGAACTTTTATGTTATTTTTATTAAGGTGAATTCACCTTACCCAGTAGCTAGGGAATATCATAATATGCAGCTGAAAGAAATTTGTAAAGGCACCTATCAGGAAGAAATAGGAATGTTTATGTCCCTAACATGGAAAGAGGAGGACACGCAGGAAAGAAGAGAAAAAAACCCACTCTGCTTCATTTGTCACCTTTCTCTTAGGAAGGCAGAAATTCTTAACAAATATTTATGAATATCACACTATGATAATTGTTGTCTCCAAATTAGGTAATGCTTGGGAATTTTTTCTCATAAGTACCTCAAGATGCCTCCAAACTCAGAGTCTGCATGACTGATATGGCAAGAAAACGAGATTTACCTCATCTAACCTTATCATTTGCACTGAAAACATAAAGAGCTTTGTGGCAGACATTTTAACCCAAACTAATCATGACAGACTATCTTCATAATCAGTGGTCACTTCCAGAGCAAAATTAATATAATGGCTGTTTTAGGAATAGGTGAACTTTAGGACAAGATAGCCTGAGATGTGTCAGCATCTCTGTAATATCTAAAGAAGAAGGCTTAAATAACTAAACTAGAGACTGAGTACATGACAGTACCTTTTATACTGAACAAACAGATGCCATCCAGAAAGTCTATGGATGATGATACAGTTATTGGTTTAGTGTCACATCCAGCCACTATAGGTTGGTGAATCTTGGACTTCTGGGTCTACTAAGAAAAAAAGATTCAGGTCAAAGGAGAAGACATCTAGATCAGAGTTCAGCAGTTCAGTCCATCTATGCATCACCCTTTAGCTCCTGAACAGGCCACAGCAATGCCATCTGCAGGCATTACCTAACATCCACATCATGGATGTGCTCTGCTGGATCCATGCAGCTGAGCAATTAGGTCAAAATATACTTTTCCCTAGCTTCTGTATGATAATACTCCAATTTTATGGTGGTAAAAACCAATGGATTTGCAGTGCCTTTGCTTTCTGGGTAACATACTCAAGAAGTAGGAAAGAATGGCAAAAAGGTACAAGGGTGGGTATAGTCAAAGCATTTATAAAAACAGATCGTTTTATGGTCCACATCACTGCTTTTCCTAAAACACCTGATATCCTTCAGACTCAAAATGGACAAAGAATTCACAACAAGATACCAATTAAGTGGCCAGATTTTCAAAAGAAATGCACACACTGCATAGACAGCTTTTCAGGAGGCATGACCATAACATACCATTATCTGAGGAGGCAGAGGCACCCTTTTGAAAAATCATTGTAGATGCTGTAATACTTGAAACCTGACCAAAAGTGGTGAGGACCATGACTTTTGCTTCACATGAAAGATTTTAGTGTCATTAAGCAAGATGACACACAGACTCAGAAGAAAGAACATCACCTCTAGAAATACCGACACCACAGAGATTGTCCTTGGAGGTCTTCCCATCTAGGCAGTGATCGCAAATAACCCTGCTCCTTTTATGCAACGTGGCATCCAAGTCTCAGGATGATAGACTGCAGGCCATATGCTAGATCTTTGTGTTTGCTAAAAATAGGACATTTTTTCTATCCTGCTAGGGACAAGTCAGTATAAATGTGACCAGAAACCTGGCACAAATCCATAAAGCTGAGATGAACAACAGAGGTCCTTCCTTCAGGCTTGTCAGACAGCAGCCTAATCAAAATCCTTTAAGGACAGGAAGGGGAGTGGAACTGATAGCTAAGTTTATTTTCCCTCAAATGCTTCTCTCACTCTTTGATCCCTATTTCTTTTGTAGGGTAACATGCATGCTTCAGCCACTGCTGATGCTGATGGAAGAGCCAATGCCAATGCAAACATTCTTTTTTCTCTTCACCTTCCTTCCCTTTCTCTCCTGGACACTGCCAGCATTAGACATCTAGCGTAAAAGATTTCAAAATGTTAGAATAAGCTGGCACAGTAACTGTGCGTACAGCTGCTTCCACCTTCCTTTGCATTAACACCTATTTCGTGTTTAATAATAGCATGGAGCTGAATCTGAAATTCACTTGGAAGCTATTAAACAAAAACGAATTATTTTTGAGGGACATAATCTCCCTTGTGCTGACACTCCCTAAAAGCCTCAAACTGCTGAGATTCCTGGAGGTTCCTGGAGAAGTGCCACCAGGCTGAGCTCTATTTGCTGAGCACTGTTACTGCCATTCCATCTACTCCCTGTTTAATTTCTACACAGCTGATGTCTCTGTCTTTGTACTTTTGAATGTTCTACAGAAAAGGCTACAAACCACAATGTTTATGCCCACTTTTGTGGGTGGATCACAACTCTTGACGTTACTCCCTCCTCATACAAGAAAGGCCAGTTTCATCAGCTGGTCCCTTCCATTAATAAGAGCTAGTGCTGGTGAATGGGAAACAAACCGTTCATCAACATTTTCATGACCCAGGGGTGACTCACTTTTCTGGGTTTAAGATGCTCCTGTTTCCCCACCATTGTCAGATCCTTATCCTGCTCTCCCTCCAGGTTTCCACCGGCGTGATTAGACAGCAGCTACAGAAAGAGCTCTTTGGCATCCAGCGCAGAGGTGGGGGTATCAACATTTTCTGAGGAGGGAGAAGGAACAGGCAGGAACCCCAAACTGGATGAGTTGCGGGCAGAACTAAAATTTGCTTCATGAGTGGCTGATCTTCTTTAGTATGCGCCCCACACATCCACCACCACCTCACTGCCACTTGCCCTTGCCAAGATTCCTCATCACCTTGGTTGTGTCAAGTGCCACATTGGCTCTTTGTGCTGCCGTGATCTAACCGGGGCTGCAGCAAGGAGAAAGAAGAGAAGGCAGGAGCAATTTTTTTCTTTCTTTTTTTCTTTTTTAACCTTTCTTTTTTTTTCCTCCAAAATGACTTAAAAGTGATAAGTCAAAGTGAAAAACCCTCATGACTGCTGCAGAAATAGACCTTTGTTTTCTATCTTGAAAAAGGATCTAACCTAAAAACCCCTGCAGATACACAAGATTAATTTTCACTACTTTGTTTCATACTATTTATAAGCAGCTCTTGCTGAGTTTTAGATTTTATGGCTCAGCCTGCTGGCTGAAAATACTTTCTGTCCACTCCTGAAGCCTGATTGATTAGCGCTGCTAGCCAAATAGCAGTCTGTATCAGCAGGCCCAGGCATGCAGGCTGGAACATGGCCTGCAACACTTGTTTTGAATTCCCGTATTTATACAGGAGCACACTGCAGAAAAGGCCTTGATGCATAAGCAGAGACAGTGTGAAACCTTCAGCATGGTTCCTTGAGCCCATGTTTTGCAAACCTCAGGCAGATACTGGATGAGATCTGGCAAGGAGCACTGTGAGGACAGAGGCATTGTCTAGAAGAGATGGTCAAGTTGATCTCCAGTAGGACGGTGGGAGAGTAACAGAATTCAGGCACACTGTATATACACAAAGTTTGCAATGGTCTTTCTGCTTTAAGGCATGATGCTCACTCATCAGGTTGTACACTGGGAGAGGAGAGAGTCAACTGAGTGAGTTGTGGTCTGGGGGTGTGAGACTTGAACATTTTTAATATGTCTCGGTATGTCATAGGGTATGAATATCAGACCTGGATGAATATTTCTCCCAGTTCTGCACAGAATAACTAACATTGTAAGCAGATATCCCAGATTAAAAGACAAGGCAGTTCAGTAAAAAATCTATATGCTCCCTCGCTCTCTGTCTCTGCCCCCAACCTGGCTTGATCCTCAGGAACTAATAAATTAAACAGGAGTTCCCAGCAGTAACTGGAAATACAAGGCGTTTTGGAAAGAGCTGTTAATTTGTACCCAGAATAAAGAAATCTGTCAATACATTGAGTGGCCTTGACTTCAAATTTTTACATGACAGTCTAATTTATTTTAAATAATTCCTCAGAAACAGGGCACTAAACCTGGAAAGAATGTCAATAGGAGGCAACAAAAACCCCTGAGCTAAACTTCCAGCCTGAAGGAGTGGGAAATGGGAAGGGCTGCTATACAAATACCACCTAGCACAAATGCCATGCTTGCCCTCCTGTAGCATTTAGCTCTGATTTAGCCAGGTGTTTAAAATGTCCCTTCCTCATTGTCATAATCATCACGGTGTCTGAGCGCTCCCAAGTGCCTTACTCTATGGCATGTTCTTCCACTTTACAGGTGGGAACAGAGACAGTAAGACTGGACCACTCACTCGAGAGTCCAAGGACAAAGGCAAGAACTGCCCAAATACTCGCTGCATGCTAGAATTAAGCACCTCTTCACTTAAGTGGGTACTTAAAAAGTTCTCCAAGGACTCCAGTATGCCATCATAATGGAGCATTAGCTACAGCTTAACTCTAATAGAAAGCAGTTTTAAAGATTCACTGGATGGTTTCTTAAGATTGGCTTGCCTCAATGGCCCTGATCTTCAGTGATATTTATAGAACTTATTCCCATTTATTTCAGTGGGAGCTATTCATCCAAATAACGCCAAACTGCTGAGTTTTTGAGTAGTGTCCCATGCCTCGGTCTCATGTCCTGCTAGGAGGATGGATACATTTGTCTGTAGTAGCGCTCAGGACAGAGGATACTTTGATTAATAAAAAATCAGCCTTTCCTTTCAGACCGCTTGTTGGAGTTTTGCTTCTGTGCACTGCAGTACACTTCTTCTTCTGTGAGAGCATAAATCAGATTCAGACCCAGCAGGCAGCATCTTCACTTAAGTGGTACCAGTAACAGAAGGGGAAAGGGAGTCCAAGTGGTTCAACTCTGAGTAGCACCATCCAAGCCAGCAGAAACAGCAGGTTTTGGTGTGTCATGTGCCTCACACAGTACTTTGTTTGATTTCTGCTCTCAGAGCACAAAAGAATAGTCTATATTTGTGCCAGTAAATCAAAGCCCAGCATTTCCAATGACAGACTGTTCTCAGGAACACAATGCAGTACACGGCACCTTCCTCATGTAACCACATTGTTGTGGAGGGTTGTACATCTGTTCCTCACCTTGTAAGAATTGTTTAGACAGGATCAAGGTTATGAGGACTTTTGGGGTGGGGATTCCCTATACGTGTCACAGGAAAACAATGTGTGAGTCAAGCCTGCAGGCTTGAACAGTGTACTTCTAGAGTTGACCACCTTGAGTCTATGTTAAGGCATTAGTTGATAATGCAGCTGTGAAAACAAAATGCTAAAACCAAAAATGCTAAGTGCTGCCAATGATACCTCTGCTTATAGTTGTGTTAGAAACAAGGGTATTTGTTAAAAAGAAGCTTATATGTTTCTTTCCCTTCATCCACCTGTGAAGAATTGTGAGGCAGACCTAGTGCATGTTTGCAAAAAGCGAGTTGAAACACTCGTATTAATTATGCCAATATACTATTCATAAGGTTCATTTTACAGTAGCATATTGATGCTGAAGCTCATGGGGGAAAGCTCTTCTGCTACATGAGGAACCAGAGGACAGGTGGGAACAAACTGGTTTGTTTATATAGATAGTTCTATGTATGCTGATGCAAGGCTGCTTTGTTTAAAAACCTTTTAAACTTTGATGATACAGATAAGGAAATCAAACCATATCATACTATTAGTAGACAATAAAAAATGACTTGATAAGAACCTGGGAGATTTTATAACCTGGATCCATACGTTGCCCACGTCTCATCTTCATATTAGGGCAAGACTTGTGTATGAACCAGACCCTTCTTCCTTACCCTTTGTTTCCCACATCCTGATTTCAATACACAGATGATCTCCAACAGATCCTCAGTCTGACTACTTGGGGCCCAGAGCTTGGACCATGCTGGGTGGTGCATGCTTAGATCCACAGACATAGGAATTTGGGGTTTACCCAACAGTCAGTTTTAGCTACTATAGGATAGGACAGTCTGGGGCAAAAGGGAAGAGGTATCTAGGGAGGAGCTAATCCCTGCTGTAACACCTCTGCACAAGGATCTTTAATCTCCATACTGGAATGAAAGTGAAATCAATTTACATGGACACATGGCTCTGATGCCAGCCAAGCTTTGCAAGAGGCGCAGATGCTGTAAGCAGACGAGAAGGCTGAAGACACCAGATACAGGTGACATTAGGAGAGGCAAACCAGATGAAGTGACACTTACACATCACCACAGGAGAACAGAGCTGCTGCTCTCTGCATGAGATATAGGAGCTGGAAGTCTCAGATGCAGAGTGATAAGCGAAAGGCAGCTTGGTGGCAGATTGTGCCTTTCAAATACACATTGGAAGCAAGAAAGCAGAGTCAAAGACTACAGTGACTCTCCCCTCTTCCCTCTGCCACCCTCGTTTACTCACAGAGAGATGAAATTTCAGTGGTAGGATGGGTGATCGCCTTTGGGCTCGCCCAGGGGAGGAACAACACATCAGGACTGGACAAAAGGCATGAGACAGACTTCTCCCAGTGACTTCATCAGCCGGTGGGAACAAGCTGCTTACCAAGCGTGGTGGAAAGCCAAAGGGGGAAAAAAGCATTTGCACACACACAAAAAAGCATTTGGTCAGGAGATATTGTGTAGCAAAATTGCAAAAAGCTGCAGATGCAGATACTGTAGCAGCAAATGTTTAGCTTATTTGCATGTGTATACTGGTGACTCACTGTTGTGGTGTTTTTAACAAATTACCGCTGTGTCCTTTTCTCTATTGTTAAAACTTCCTTTGTTTTATATATGCAGGAAAGAGATCTTAAAGTCGTTGAGGACAAACTTTTTTAAAAAAAGTCAGTTCGGTGCTTTGCAACTGTCAAAGAGGCAAATGAAACATTTAGAATTATTAGGAAAGGCACAGGGAAAATGTTCTCTCCTTGGGTCCCTGCATAAATTCAGTGTGACACATCCTGGATATGGCATGCAGCCCCGTAACACATCTTCAGACAGCAAAGATACAAAGAAGGGCAGTAGGGATGATTTTGGGTAGCAAAAAGCCTCCACACAAAACCTCTGTTTGTAAAGCACATGAGTAGACGGGGAAATGTGGTGAAAGAAATGGCAGGAAGGGAAATGGCAGAAAACCGTGAATGGTTTGGGAAAGGTGCAAACTTGGAGGTGTGGTGAAAGTGTTTGGTAACAAATTTAAACCAATGTTACAATGACTCAAAATTCATGTCCCAAGATCTTAGAGAGACCAAAACTGTGAAGGGATTTGGAGGGGAGAAAGCATATTAATACAAGATCAGCAATGGCTCAAGAGGCAATCTCCAGCCCTGGCAAGCTTCCAGATTGGTGAGGTATTACATGTGTAAACTCTTCCTTACGCTCCCCTGAAATATATTTTATTCTCCCCTTTCTGATACATGCTAATGTAACACCTTCATCATTTCTCTTACACACTAGTGGAGATGAAAGCTGTTCCTCTCAAAAACTTCCTTCTGGGCCCTTCCTTTTCCAAGCTTTCCAGGAAACGACGTGTGTGTTGGAAGGGCTGCCCATCTGGGCGAAGCCAGAGTAGCACCTGGCAGACAGGTTCCTGCAGCACCACCCTGGGCATGGTCCTTCAGGACTCAGGCGGAGCCATGAAAGCTGTTGGCATCCCAGCAGAAAAGCTGACGTGCCCTATAACTGATGGGTGTTTCTGCAGCTGACAGTCCCCATTCCCTCCCCAGCTCCCTACTGCTTCCATGACTGCTGCAGAGAGAGGCACTTGGCCTATCCTGTGCAAAATGGAAATGATGCTGTGCTTCATTTATTAACCAGAAATGGAGTGTAAAGGAAGGATTATTACAGAAACCAAGCACACAGCTTGAAGCTCCTCACTGTAGCAACAGCAGAGATCTGCAGAGACTCTGTCTGCAATGCTGTATGTGCTCCACATATCAAAAACAAATAAAAAATACCTTGGCTTAAAAAAAATACCTTACTTTGTACATTGTTTGCACCAACTGGTAAACATCAAGCATGCAAGATACGTTCCCTGGCTGTTAAGAGAGTCATCTCAGGCCTCTGAGATAGCAAAAGCTCCTTGCCATGTCCATGTTTCTGATATTTCACCCAGCAATGAGCAGACACGATGGATCTTCTCTTTGTTAATTAATACCCATCATGCACTTTCCTGACCAAGGCAGTCCGTGTTCGTTCTGCTCATAGTTGAATAGCTTTAATACATCCACACATGATGTGATTTTTGCATGGGATTTGTTATTATCCACCCCAAAAGCAGATCCCTCAAGTACTGCCTGTTGGCAGGACAGTGAACTTTCATTATATTTAGCTGCAAGGATGTTTTTCTGGGATACATAAGACTTTGCATACAAAAATATAACAGCTCTGTTTGTTTGGGTTTTTTTCCTCTCTTAAAAAAGCTCAAGGTGCTATTTACAGGTATCAGAAATACACCTAGATGACATGGTTTATTGTCATAGCAGAAAGAGAGCAAATGAAGAGGGCAGGGGGAAGATAAATTTGTCCTAGTATTTATTTAGAGATCTTCCACTGATTTACAGTCCAACTAAAGATAAACAATTCACAATACCATAATCATGGAATCAGTTTTGTGTCACCTCAGCCAGCTGGCGTGCTGTATCTCTTTAGCCTACCTTTTCATACTCTTTTCTTTTTTTTTTCTTCTTGCTACAGTGAGACTATAATTTTCTTCAGGACTTGGATTTTATTTTCTTTGCCCTGTACAGCAAATAAGACAGTTGTGAGCAACAACTAAGCAGTAAAGACAATTTTGGCAGAAATCAAACCTGTTCCAGATGTGTACAAACATCTTCATTCTTGGCAGTTTGTATCTGCTCCTTGCTTTTGTGGTTTTTTTTCCACATTCCCCTTGCCAATTGCTTGGGACACCTTAATGAGAAAGAATACTTCCGTGTACCCCATTTAATATCTGCCTCATTGTTTACCTCCAAAGCATTTGGGAGCACCTGTTGCACTGGTGATAAAACAAGAGCAATAAAATATAAATAAATATCTATGCAAAATATTTATGTTGTTTATAGTGATACAACTACTGTATCCAGAAATCTACATGATGAAAGTTCATTGAACCATGGTTTAGTGGGTTTAGTGGGCATGGTGGCATCAGGTAGAAGGTTGGACTTGATGATCTTTGAGGTGTCTTCCAACCATAACGATTCTATGATTCTATATGCCTACAGAGAATTTTGATTATGGAGCCTTTAACATTATTCTCCACCAATGTAGCATAGCAGTGTGTGATTCATATGTGTCTCTAGATTTCTTTCCATGGGGGAAACAAAAAGGTGGTAGGAAAGGGTTGACCATAAGTAAATGGTCAACTAACAAAATGTCTCTTACATCACTACATCTGTCCAAACAAGGGATATGTTGTGGCCTTGAACCAAATACTGTAATTCTGAGGTCAGGACTTCTGTTGATAACATTTTTATAATCAATTTGAAACTTTAAATTATTGATTCAAAAAATTACTACCTGATCCTGACAGAGAGCAACTTTTTGCTAGACAGTGTATTTTAAAGCAAAACTAAAATCCAAGTATTAGACAGGGAATCATATATGGAATGCAAAGATTTATAATGATTTATAATATTTGCAATATTACTTTTCTAAACCAATAATATAATCCAGCTACCAGTGAAGATAAATAGTTTTGGTTTTTACCTCTAATGCAAAAGCTTTCCAATGATTAGCTTTTAGGATAAATATTAACATTCTGTCTTTATATCTGAACAATTTGTAACCCACAATTACTGTCTTTACAGTAGTTTCCTACTGATGGTGACAAAACTATAGTCAAAGCTAAAGATAATTTAAGAAATCAGTCTAAAACAGTTAGCCAGAAATCGGCATGAAGAATTAAAAATCCAGTCCTTGCACCAACATTTATTCTGCTGGTGTTGGAAGCAAACTCTTTGTGTTAACTTAAAGCAATTTGGCAGTGTGTTACTTTTTCTGCTAAGAAGTAATGTTTTTTCTGCCATTTTGTCTTTAATCCAAAATCTCAACCTTTCATTTCATAATGAAAGAGAACAATCCTTCACTTTTGTGATCACCAAGATGATAACCTTCAAAACAACGATGAACTGTAAACAACCCAGTGATGTTTGCCTCAGCAAGAAACAAGGATGGTGAGCCATTATTTGCTTCTAATCATTCATTAGGTAACTCGATACACTAATTGTAATGTCTTTAAAGGAACTACAATGAGATCATGTTACTATGCAACTTAAGATGTTTTTGAAGATGAATTGCCCTAATTAAAGACAAAAAAACCCCCATGCAAATATGAAGGAATATCTGTGCAAAGTCTTTGCTTTACCAATTGACCTGTACAGAGAGGTCCCAGTGTTCCCAGTCAATGTCACGGTTGGGACTCAGTCCTTGTGGAGCGCAAGGATCAAGATAATTCCCTCCACTGTTACCTTGAGGTGCCAGGCGGCCACGACATGTATAGCAACAATTACAATATCATGGGATATTTTTATCATGTTGTTTGAAATGAAACACAGGCAAATCAAATCTAAGTAGGCTGCAGGGGAGCAAAGAGCACCGTGCTCCAATCCCAGTGCCAGCTGCAGTCAGTATACTGGAAATGCACATATCCACTGGAGTGTCTGGGAATGGGGCCAGTCTCTGAGGGCCCAGGACTGTCAAGCTTCTGGCAGCGTGGGCTTCAAATCATCACAGGCACATACCAGGCTTCAGACAGATGCAACCTACAGCTTCTAAGACAGAAGAGCTTCTCAGTGCTTGTCTGTAGGGTCTGGCAAAGATGAACTGTGTCCCCTGTAACATGCATTATTAAGGGCATGACAGAGATGAGAAACAAGGAGACAAGTGCCAGCTAATTCCTGCAAGACATCCCAAATCCCATGTGAAATTATCGGGTACGTACTAAAAATTTCAGGAAGAACAGAGAAGCTTACTGCCACTTACAAGAGCTGCCTAATTAATGCTCACTTTACCTCAGTCAAATTTTATATTCTGCTGCTCAGTTATGTAAATTGGGCAGCATTTTGTGCTATGATTAATAGGTCCTTAAACAAGCAGATTTTTCTGCTTGAGATAACACTGTGAGGAGCCATTCTTTTCTTTTTGTTTGGCGAGGTGTTTTTTTTTTTTCCCAGCTATCTATTTCTGCTCTAAATTATCTTTTCTTCCTTAGCTTCAGAAATGATTCTGACATTATTCAAGATGATATCTTCTACTAAGCATGCTTTATATGGCTCTGCATTTCATTCAAAGTCATGTTTGATATTTATCACAATAATCTCTCATTACAAGTGGAAAACTTCATTTACTGCATACAATATGAATGTGAGTAATTTGCGATTAGGAGAGTCTTGATTTCAGAAAGAGTGAGACAAGAAAAGTATCTTATTGATTTTTAGTTAGAAGTTGACATTACTGATGAAAACATTAGTATCTTTAAAAGGAGATCTAGAAAATTGTGTTTGAGAATTTAAGTGAGAGCTATTAAACAAACCCAATTATAATGGAGACTCATACTTCAACATAAGCCTGGCTATCAGAGGGTGAGACAGCATGAGTACTGGTCAGATTAACAACCATATTATAAACAACCTAAGGGCTTTTTTAGCCTTGGAAACTGGACATGACTAGACAATGCTGGAATCTTTCAAAGAAATCATTTTCCAGGGAAAAATAAAGAATTTTTTCTAAAATAACTGTTTTCTTTAAGCACATACTTATTTCAATATATAATATGACATAGTAATAAAAATATTTATTTTACTTTTATCCAATTCATGTATAAAGTAGTAGGGGTTTTGCTTTTAATATCATTCTTTGCCAGGAACAATTTTTCCAGGACACTACAACCAGTTGCTACTGTACTACCAAGTGAAACATCTCCTTCTATTTTCTTCTTCAAAGCATCTTATGTTTGTTGAAAAGAAACCCCTTGAAACCTTGAACTAAAATAGCTCTTTACAGAACTTTTTATATCTTAAGAAAAAAATAAAGACCTTCTTGACATGCCAGTAGATGTATTAGTAGTAGCACATAATCTTGCTTTGTTCTCTCTTCAATAAGCACATACAATTTTCTCTGTAAAAAGTTGAATGCATTTTAAAATGAAAGCCTATTCAAATGGATGTACTTTTAATTTTATAATATCAGCTATTACAGAAAATCCATTTTATGACATGCCAATAATGCAGAATTTTAGAATAATTTTAATTTTAAAATAAACTTTCACATCAAGTTTTCAGCTGCAGGTTTCCAAAGGAGGATCTTTCCTGTCTGAAAGTAAAGATAAGTGGCCCACAGCTTGTCTCATTTACACAGTCTTCTTTCCTCACTTTTTAAAGTTTTTTCTCTAGCCTGTTGTCTATATTTTTTCCTGGTTCAATGGGCTAAATTCCTCCCTAGCTGCAAGGATTTTGTCAGTTAACTACCTCTGAGGCCTTTGCTCTGAAGCAGCTCTACACGCCTTTGCTTTGCAACTCCTAGAGCTGCTACTTTGCTCTTTCTCTCTTCTCTCAGGTACTTCAAAACACATCTCAGCCAACCTCTCTTTCTTCCTTGCCTCAGTAAGTTCTCTCCCTAGATCATCTCACTAGTGAAATGTCCATCATTGATCCGGGTCTTAGTCAAGGTCCCCCAAGGTCTTCAGACTGCACCTGCTGCCCTTTTTCTCAGTTAACAAGTGAATCAGTTACAAGATACAAACCCACTGGACACCAGATTGCATTTATTCCCATAGTCATGTAACTCTTTGCTTTTCCGTTAAGCTTTCCAAAAGCATTTTCATTTTTTGCAGCCTGACTTGCGTAATGTTTCTGTAACATCTTTTCTCTCTAGAGCTTTCACAGTAGCTTCTCTTCCACCATTCACACATATTCCAAGGTCACAATGACAGGCAGGTCAGTTTAAAAAAACCACAACAAAACATACATACAACAAGAAAGATACTTGATAATGGAGAATTCTAAAAGCACATTCTGAAGTCAAACTGGGATGAGAACGCCTGCTCTTGTTATAAATTTACATAATTCACATATATTTTTAAACTTTTTAAAATCTATGTTTCTTTTTTTAAAAAAAGGCTTGTTTAAAGTTTATCTACACCAAAAAAAAAAGGATCTAGGAATTAGAGTAGACTCCCAAATCACACGCCAACATTCTGAAATTATTCGTATGACAACGCTCATACTGACTAAGTCATATGATAAGCTCAGAAAGCTCAAAGACTTGCTTCATGCAAATGCTTGATAATTTAGTTTCTTATGTGGACATCTGAGGTTTCAGAATCTCATGAAAAGAGGCTTTCAAATAAGTTTTCTGGTACTTTTTGTTTTCAATAAGACCTAAAAGGAGTGGTATTTTCCAGTGTGGGCAAGAAAGTGCAACACTGACAGGAAAGGAATCAAAAGAAAACAAAGTCAATGCAATTTTCCTCTGAAAAGGTGCAGGATTTAAGCATGAGTTAGTTTCTGATTTCATAAAAATGGAATTGTCCATCATTAATTAAAATGGTAATTATAACAAGCAGTGTGTCTTTATTTTTGTAATAGTTACATAATATTTTCTCTTTAAATAGATTTGAATAATGGGAGAAGGATGAAATCTGTTCACAAAGAAAATTTTTCTCCAGATCACGCTCATCTTACCCAGGTGAGTTAGTTACAGTGAACTCAACACTGAATAGAGGCTGCATGATCTGGCCCACAAGCAGAAATTTGTTAAAGGATATAAAAACTTTTCTAAAGGCTCAGGCCTAAACAATAAGAAGCTCTTAAGGGATGTTCCTAAAGATAGAAAATCCTCAGGAGGGATGCTAAAAAGATCTTGTGAGAGACATCCCTGCAACAAGAAGAACTGGGAGAAGAACCTCTCAGGAGTGGGAAGTCTTCAAAGGCGACCCCTATTAACAAGAAACTTCAAAAGTGGGATGTGACATGACGTGAAAATCCTCCCACTGATGTTGAGTGCTTTAAAGATAGAATCCCCTGAAGCGAAATGGAGCCTTTGAAGTGGCAGTATCTGCATCAACTTTCAAATGCATAAAGGTGCGGCATACAGCAGGACTGGTGCATTGGTGTTACAGAGCTCCTGGCACGTGATCCTTCTTGCTCAAGTCCGATAAGCCTAAAGGCCAGCCAAGAGGGCAAGTAAAGAGAAATACCATTTAGCTGACCCTAAAAGACCTCTTTGATCTCTCCCAATTAGTCTTCCTAATGCTGAAAAAAAACTGGGTTCAAAACAGGGGTAAATAGTTAAAAAGAGTTGTTTCCATAGAGCTGCATTACCATACAGTACTCTTCCAGACGAGGTGGTGAAAGGTTTACCCTTCTATTTTTCTTTAGTTTACATAAATGTAAGACACTGAATTGATTGAGATACTTGTTAAAGTTTCTTTTTTTATTCCGAGTGGTTTGGATCTATGATTCTAAGTTTCTTGAAGTTCATTAAACAGAATACATCATGATTTTGCTGGAAGTCTGTTTCTCAAGCAGCAGTCCCACAACAAGTTAATATCCTTTCAAAATGCAAACTGCAAAGAAAACACACAGTATTTACTATGTTCACACAATGGAAGGCAAAGTTGTGGTCTTAATTTAAAACTGTAGAAAAATGTAAAGGCAAAACCAAGGTTCTCTGTCACCTGTTTAAACAGAAATGAACAGAAAAGAAAAGAATAGAATTTTCGAGTTAGGTCTACTCTTGGAAGTAAATAAGAAAACCTTTTCTTTTGGGGACTAGAATACTCCTAGAATAATTAAACCTGTCAAGACCCAAGAATGGGTGAAATTGTACAGCTACAAAGGTGAACTATATTAACACAGAGCAAAGGACTAGAAAATACAAACAAACTCATAGAATGGATGTCCTGAGCCAATTAGTCAAGTCTTCTATTACAAGTAATCATATAACAATTCTCTGCATAAATACAATAATTTATACTGTAATTCTTTGTATAAATAATTATGTCTATAAACATGAAACAATTTAACTTATGATCCCATCTGAATGCTTTCAGAAATTTGCTCCTGAAATGGTAAAAAATCCTCTGATTTGCAGCCAGAAAGCTTTTTCGTTTACATCCATTTCCTCTTAAAACATTGTTCTTTCACTGAAATAAGTGAAATAGGACTCTTTCCACTACCCCCTCCCAATTTCCCTTTTCCAACGAAAATATGAACAGTATCTTTCCAATGACAATAACACCAAACTTTTGGGAAATAGGCAACACCATGTAACATCATTGGCTAAAATCTTCAGGATATTGGCATGTAAAGCATAATCCTGAATAATCTGGCAAAGTTATCCACAATTAAAACCACAGTGTCATAGCAGGAAATGTTAGGGAAGAAAATACTGATGGACACTGTAGCCCTGCCCGTTATGACTTTAACATAAGGATACCCACAGGCTCGTCCCTTGGGTTCATCACTTGGGCAGAAGGATACCCTGCTTGTCCTCTCTGCTAGGCAAATCTGAGGCAATTCCAGTGTAAAAGGCATTAGAATCTGATAGCACAGTGTTGTGACCAAGTTAACAGCTATGTCTATACACTTAAGGTGTGTTCCAGCCAAGATTTGTTTGTGAAGGACTAATTAGCAACTTCACTGCTTTAAAAGGGCTGAAGTGAAGCCTCTCCTGAGTACAGTGGCCAGATCCCCACTACATAGCATTTGGCCCTCAGTCTCCTCCAAGTCTGTGGTGCCCCTCTGACACTAAAACAGAGCTAATATGTTGTATGGTTTTTCCATTAAAAGTGTCTTAAATGACATGTATGAGGGGTCCATAATAGTCCACCAGGCTGGTGTATTGCAGCATGACAGCAGAGGTACACCATGGCCCTGCGACTGCAGAGAGTCAAACCTGGAGTAGCCTTTGCGTTGGAGGTGATTAGCTGAAGCAGTCTCCAAAATGGAGACAAGGCTTGAGAAAGCAGTTAGTGTCTAGTGGTCAAGGTCACTTTCTTTCACTCTGTAGTTCAGCGGTGTAAACATAAGTAGCGTGCTACTGACGTGCCCTGGGCTGTGCAGTGTGAGCGTACCACTGGAATTGTAACACGCTGATGCAGCTTCTCAGCAGAGTTATGAACTGGGTAAATTTTAGCCAGGCATATCTAAAGATTCTCCACTGGATTCCACTCTGAATTTCATCTCTTTTCTAATAAATGTTTTTGCTCTTTGAACACTGAAGTATGTACAGAAGCACTAAACACTTCATAAAAGAGGTTCCCTCTGATTTTCCATGTACAGTTTCCCATATTTCCAACATCGGTGATTATCTGAAGAGTGTAAAACAACTTGCTTTGCAAATCCATACTTAACCTAACAAAAGGTTAAGGCCAAGTTCCCCAGGGGAAAGATTCTTACAGTAATTCCTATTGAATTGCACAGTATAAATAGAAGAAGTGGAGAGTGCTCAGCAAAACATATGTGCCTCTTAGGAGTATCTGGGGAAACTAAACAGGGAGAAAGGTGCATTTTATCCTGCTCAATCTAACCTGCTGCTGTGAAACCCTCAGCCAGGTTTGCAGAGGTAGAAAAGCCATGGGGTTCCTCAAAGCATGGGCAGAAAGGGGATTTTGCATGTGCATAGTTGAAACCAGTTCCATGCAATAATAAACAATTTTCTTAGAGAATTATGGAGTTCACAACCCTCATTTACAAAACAAAAACAAAAGCCCACATAGCCTTCCCTGCTCTGCAAAAGCTGCTTATTGTGCCAGAAGGATTTTAAAAACCTGCTTTAGTTCTCTCAGTATTAGGACCTTGTCCTTCAGTCAACCTTGTGCTCACACAGAGCTCATTTGCTTCAGCAGCATTGCACAGAGGGTTCCACCCATGCAGAGCAGACCGTCAGGCTGGGGGAGTTAGCGAGTGCTTGTTTGCATCCAGCAAACTCATTTACCTTGTACAAAAGGAGTCTTGCAAGTTTATCTCTGTCTCTCCTCCCCATGCATTTGGTGGTAACATTTGGTTGCACATACTGTGAGGGGAACATTTAAATCAAAACCTCCTTTCACTAGGAAAAAAACCAAAAGCCTTTGGAGATACTTCCAACAGAATTAGAGCAATGTTTAAATGCTGGGATAGAACATGCCTGATTTAAATATGTCTTTAACAGCTCATGGCAGATCTGCAAGATAGATCTTCATGCAAGTACAAGCATTATCATGTGATTTCTTCGACCTTACAGGATTCTAGAATGGCTTCTACAAAACCAGACTGAGTTTTCCTCCAATAGTATCACAACATCAGTCTAAAGACCAGGCTTGACGGTTGTAGCCAACAACAAAAGCAGCTACTGTAGGCCTGTTTTTACAGAAGCCTGTATCACTTCTGAAACACAAAACAACACTTTCCACCTTCTGATAAAAAATAATTTTTGTAGTTGCCTTCCTGAGCAGTCCATTATGTTAACAGAACCTTTCGCATGTCAGATCATAATGTGCTTTTTTCAGTAAGAAACTCCAAGCAGTCCCAGTGAAGACTAACATGAGAAGGCAGCCTTCAGAAACTGCAGTCATGGGAATACATCCTTCTTTCTTTACCCTGCCTTCCTTCTTCTTTCTTCTTGTCCTATTAAGGACAGAAAATTTGGTTATCTTCATCTCCCTGTAGCCACTCTTCTATATCCTCTTCTTACCCCCATGCCCACTCCTGCAGTTTTTTATATTCTCCCTTTGAGAACAACCTGATTACCTCTCTTCATCTTTCTCCTAATCTCTCTGCCATCTTAAAATCCCAGAATTTCTCCATTTTTCTCTCTAGCTATTACTGCATCTTGCCATCTTCTCCTACCTTTCTGATTCTGTTGGTTACAGTTTGAATTCTTCTCTAATTCAAACCTAGACAATGCCGAGCCTAGGTCCCCCGTCTCTACCCCTCAGCATCCAGAAACTCCCAATATCTCATCCTTGCTGGAGTTCAGAAGGGGTATTCTGGTCTTAGCCTCATTAACATGTCGGTCATAACTGAAATTTCGTACTGCAGAAAATCTCTAAGTTTCAGCTTTTCTTATCTATCCACACAGCACCATCTTTCCATGCAAGCTCTTATCCTCCTGTGCTGCAATCAACAAATCAGAGCTGCAAGAGGTCACGTAGTCTGCCCTGCTCTACCCAATCCTTAATCAGGATCAAATATATCTATTTTATTCCTAACAGGTACTTTCCTAATCTGTTCTGGGTGACAGAGACCCTATAATCTCCCTGGGAAATCTTTTCCCATGCTTCACTGTCCTAACCAACAGGAAGACATCCCCTTATCTAACTTAGATGCAATTTAAGCTCACTACTTCTGGTCTGGTCCACCACTTTCCACTGGTCTTGATGGATACAATTTTTTCCCACCTCAAAGAAACTTAGGGTGCTACCACAAAGATTACTTTTACTGGCTTATTGCTTTGCTATATGAATTTATCTTTTCATTCCTCCACAGCAGCACCTCTACCCACCTCACTTCCCTTGGACATCATTTGGTTTCAGGAAACTTTGTCACTTTGCCCACTGCCTTTTATTTTTCATGATGTCAGCTCTTGTTTGTGTTCAATACATCTGTGTGACAACAGCCCAATGTCAGTCACTGCAACGATGTGAATAGACTTAAACCTGTCCCTTATATTGAGATCCCAAAGGAGATCAGGAGGCTTTAGAATGCAAATGCATCCTTTTGTCTCCTTAATAGGTTTCATCCAACTAAAACCCACGAGGTAGTATAAAATAAAAGCTAGAAAAAATATCTTTTTAAGTCAAGAAAACTCAAAGCAACAAAATCCAATGCAACATAAATTGGAAGGTTTGGGCTTGCTCCTTTCCCAGCCCATTGTAGGCAGTTCACTGCCTCACCAAGTGGCAGGCTCCTACAAATGTTCTTCTGTCCTCTGTGGAAGGTGGCTGGCTCATCTCTGTCCCTCACCACAGCCTCTACATGAAGTACAGGCTATCCACAATGACCATCTTGTCTGCCACAATTGCTGTCCCTGGAACCTCTTTCACTGCTGAATAGCTTCAGAGGGCATGAGCAGTCTCTTTCCGGAGGAATTCAACCATTCTCTTGAAGCAGCATGTTTGGATAATCTCCATTTCCAACCAGCTTCACTACCCACATTGCAGTTTTGAAACCAGGACATTTGTGTATTGGAGAATCCTATGTTGACCCTCATGGCTGAGAAGAAATCTTCATGCACACGTCTCAAGCCACTTATCATCTTACAAAGCATACCTCAGAAGATTTCTTCATTGCACTGTTTCCAAAAATCTTGGCAGCAAGTAGGGTTGCTAAGCTTGGTTTGCTAAGGCCACAGCCAGCTGTGCTATCAATACTTAAACTCATGTCTCAGATGGTACCGACCAACTCTCTTCTCAGACCACTAGAGGAATACTGAAAACAAGTTTTAACATGCTACAGTAATAACATTTGTTTTATTATTTATCAATTTAATATCAATATGAAAGCAGTTGAATAAGGTTCTTTACTTTCTGAAAAGAAAGTAACTATGATTCTAGCTGGGGAAAAACAGTGAAACTGAAGAATTGCATTTTGCCCCTACCTTCCAATGATATGTCAGCACCACCGAGAAATTTCTCAGCAGTGCATGATCACAGACCATGTACAAGTTGCAAATCTCCAAGGAAAATGGAGTGTCAGATAGATGGTTTTCAATTTAGTGTCTCTTGTCAGCCTGTGTCATACAATGCTTCCATCATCTCAGGATGATATTACTAAGTTATAGGGCACTTCAGCTCTCTACTTCTCACTAGATCTCTGTGCTCATGAAAACTGCTAGGTTCACCAATACCGAAAATTAAATCCAAAGTACTGCTATGTTCAGCCAGGGAAATGGCAAATATATTGCTGAATGAAATCTTGCCTCATCTATAACTCAGAGGAACAGGGTTATTTTTTAGCTTCGCATCCATTTGATGACATATCCATTAAGACTCTGAAAGTGACACCAAGGCCATCTTAGGCCTGATTATGGTTGGATTAGACTATTAAAGCTTCAGATACAGGGTCATCTTCCTGTACAGGTGAATCTGGATCCTCTGCACAGCCCTGACCCACTGCTGCTTACTGAATGCCCCTGTACCACGAGCTACCTGTACCAGTGGCAATGGAGTTTTGTGATTCGGACATGTCTACAGGAAACCTAAACATCCTGTTATTACCATGAAATTACAGAAGATACTGTGTGTGCTATGGTGACAGACCTGCTGGGACCATGAATTTATCACAATAGCTTCAGTTTCATGAAGATATTTTCAAATTTAATATTAAAAAAAAAATCTGTTTCGGTTTGCCTTGTGACACACCAGGAGAATTTTTGACACTAGAGAGTTTCTTCCTTCTTTGTATTTTTATGTTTGAGTTTAAACACTATAACATTTACTGAACTTTACAGGGAAATTACCTATGTGGAATTCTGCAGTCTGCTTCTTTCTTGTGGAAAAAAAAGTCTAGTTATTTCTGTTTAAAATGTATTAATGAGTATTATTAACAGGTTTTTTTGTACTGTTTTGACAAACGTTTACTACATTCGTCCTTTTCTTCTTCCTACATGCCATATTTTACAATCTTGAAAGATGAAGGAGACTAGTATACTAGAAGATCTGGCAGAAATGCAAAGCCACAAAACAACCTATTTCTTCTTGTTATTTAAAGGAACTATACTATATTTTATCTGTCTTTCAGGACGAAACCCAAATTCTGTGGAAGGCAGTAAAATTCTGTTGACTAAATTATCTTCAGAGCAGACATTGATTTAAGTGCAGGGTAAAAGGAAGCAGGTTTGTGACATGTAAAAATAGTCACCTCATGTTTTTGAGAAACGCACACAGTCAAAAGAATCAAAAAACACACATGCTGCTTTTAGTAGGTTCTACTACTATGCCTACCTAAGCCAGAAAGTACAGTATGGGCAAATATGTAGTAAAAAAAGCTAGTATGCCAACTACAGATTGGAAGCACAGGATTGAAACTTTTTCCTCATTAATTAGCTGGCTAACCTTTATTTTAGTGGCATATTACATTTTTTCTGATTACTTATATTAATAAAATGGACACACAAGTTTACTAAGCTCTCTACTGACAAATAGAAGACCTCAACAACTTTAGGAGTTAATAATTTAAAAGAGAAATCCAAAAATGAATTCAAAATCAAGACATAGCATAAATTGGTGTTAGAACACTGGCTGTGATGTATCTATTTTTATTTTTTATAATTACAGATAAAAAATGCATATTAACAGAGTTTCCAAATAAAATAACTGCTATTAATTAGGCATGCATTTAAGTATATAACTAACTTCATTCAACCTAAAAGTCTCATTGCTTTCATGCTTTGAGATTTAAAAAAATTAATATATGCAAGCTGGCTGGTCTCTTACATCTGTCAGGGCAACAAGTAGATCTTCAGAGGAGATAACAGCACACAGCTTTCTGAGACTGACATGTCATGATTGCCTTAAACTGATCAAAATCTGTGTTTCCACTGGAAGGGGTCATCCCAGACTTGCCCTAGTCATGCAGTCCAGGTGCCTGCCCTGTGTAGATACAGGAACTCATAGAGCCATACCAAGAGCTCAGTGAGTATGTCGTGTTTGCGTGGCAAGGTTTTGGTAGTGAGGGACTACAGAGGTGGCCTCTGTGAGGAGTTGACAGAAGCTTCCCCTATGTCCGATGGAGCCAATGCCAGCTGGCTCCAAGATAGATCTGCTGCTGGCCAAGGCTGAGCCCATCAGTGATAGTGGTAGGGCCTCTGGGATAACGTATTTAAGAAGGGGAAAAAAAAAGTGCACACTTGCAGCTGGAGAAGAGAGGAGTGAGAAT
>NW_009594250.1:0-1723 GCF_000690535.1 Cariama cristata | reverse complement strand
ACCTTGCACTTGGCTTGTTGAACTTCATGCGTTTCACCCAGGCTCACCTCCCAAGCCTGTCAAGGTCCCTCTGGATGGCATCCCTTCCCTCCAGCGTGTCGACCACACTACACAGCTTGGTGTCATCAGCAAACTTGCTGAGGGTGAACTCAATCCCACCATCCATGTCGCCAACAAAGATGTTAAACAGTGCTGGTCCCAGTACCAACCCCTGCGGAATGCCACTCGTCATTGGTCTCCACTTGGTCATTGAGCTGTTGGCCGCAACTCTTTGAGTGTGACCGTCCAGCCCATTCCTTATCCACCGAGTGGTCCATCCATCAAACCCATGTCTCTCCAATTTAGAGACAAGGATGTCATGCGTGACAGCATCAAATGCTTTGCACAAGTCCAGGTAGATGACAAGTCCAGGTTTGCCTCTCTTCTTTCCTTCTCAGGGGCTCTGGGGCAGTTGTGTCTCTCCCAGCTCCAGCTGCCAGCCTCACACCTGCTAACTCTCCTGTCTCCTAGTGCCATCCCAAAGCTTGCGGTTTTCAGCCTGTTCCCAGCCCCTCTCCGGGAGCTGCCCCCTTGCCCACACCAGACAGAGCCATTCCCTCACTGGAGGTTTGCGTGCTGCTGCCCACAGTGTCACGGAGAGCGTGGGGCTGTGGTACTGCCTGTGCCTGCCTGTCCTGCCCACCCTGGCTCACACAGCCTGTGCCAGGGCCATTGCCCGTTGCTCAGATGGGCTGTTCTAAAAGGGGTACCAGTCTGCCAGCAGTTAAAAGAAATCAGCTGGGTTTAAAACAGCTGTTGGGAAAACCCCTGTATTTCAGGACTGGGACAAAATATTTGCAAGGACTTTTGCAAGAGCAGACTGTCTGGAGTGGTTTGTTATATATCCTTGCAGGGTTTTGCAAAAAATGCAAAGCGAATCTTCGTTCACTGATGAGTATCAGATTTTTTTCCTTCACTGGATTATACCCTCTGAACTTCTCCGCACTGATCTCTTGTGCCTAACAAAATGGACTTGTGCTATGCCGAATGATGTCATTTTATTCCCCTCCAGACTGCCCAGGGCTGAGAAAGATCTGACTCTCCATTCCCGCACACTAGTTGCTGCTCCTGCTGATGCTGCTATGTGGTCCATGGCCCACTTCACTCCTGTCTGCTGGGGTCTCTTCCAGAATGAACCAAACTTGAGAGGGAGAGCTGGGTCTGGGAAGGGGAAGGACAAGCCCATGCTAAGGTGTTGCAGCCCAGAAAGGAGCTGGGGTAGCCACTAAACACAAGCTCTTTGTTGAAAACTCTGCGGAAGGGGGAGAACACTTCTGTGCCCAGGCTAAGGGCTGTGCTCTGCCCGGTGTGGAGCAGCCATGTAAAGACCAGCATGGAGGAAGCTTTGGCATTGCACAAGACTGAATTTTGCAATCCTGCCACATACATCAGTGGCCTCGCCCTTGCTGTATGGGTGATAACATACCATGAGTGTCCTGGTGTGGGTGCCAGCACCGGTCTGCATGTGCAGCTCTGGGCTGTGGCAACCGAGGGTACCCTCGTCCCCCCAGGTCTGAGCTGCTAGTCACACCAGCGGGTCTCCGGGCTGCGGCTCCGGGCAGGGATGTTTGGTCAGGGCAGCCAGGGGCTGGTTTCGGGCTGGTCTGTCAGGGGAGCTGGGGAGGCTGGGGCCTGCTGCCTGCCCCGGGGGCTGCTGCGGAGGGGCAGCGGTGACGGTGCCAGG
>NW_009594249.1:3523-4074 GCF_000690535.1 Cariama cristata | reverse complement strand
AAAGCATCAGGGTTGAGGAAAGCGGTGCCACCGGCACTGGGACCCACCATGTCCAGTTCGTTGCCACCTGTCAGCCAACACAGGAGCCCGAATGACCAGGGCATCACCATCACCTCTGCCGAGCCGCTTGGGACCCCAAGCCTGCAGTCGCAGGGATTGCACACGCAGCTGAGCAAGCAAGGGATGGTCAAAAATAGAGGGAGTCACCTCCTTGGCATTAAATCCAACGTGCAACAGGGGAAACCTGCGTTTCACTCCTTGATTCTTGTCTTCCTGGGGCCCCGGTGCCTTTTCACCGTGTTTCCACCATCACCTCTGCCGAGCCGCTTGGGACCCCAAGCCTGCAGTCGCAGGGATTGCACACGCAGCTGAGCAAGCAAGGGATGGTCAAAAATAGAGGGAGTCACCTCCTTGGCATTAAATCCAACGTGCAACAGGGGAAACCTGCGTTTCACTCCTTGATTCTTGTCTTCCTGGGGCCCCGGTGCCTTTTCACCGTGTTTCCCCTACGGCAGCCAAACCCACTCTCTCCCCCGCAACCCCCAGTACCC
>NW_009594249.1:786-3493 GCF_000690535.1 Cariama cristata | reverse complement strand
CCCGCGGGGCTGGAGCCAGCCCGGCCGCTCCGCTGGGGGCTCAACACTCTCGCTCCTCGCTCCTGCCCACCTGCAGCGAGGATAAGTGGGGCATGGCGCAATTTCTTATACAGCTGCTAACGTTGGCCCCTTGCTCTTACCTAACGTTTTCATAGATAAAAAAATTCTTAATAGGGAGGTGGGTGCTGGTGCGAGGGAATTTTTGCTTTGTGCTTTAATCCCTGTCAACCTGTGCCTAATGGAAATTATAATTCAACCAGAATTGCACTAGAAACACAGCATTTCCATTTCCTCCACGCTGCCATTAAACGACACCATGAAGTGTGCTTATTGCATAGGAAACTTCCCAAAAGTGCCTGTCTTCTGGTGAAAACGAACCGATTCATTAGGCAGAGACAGCAGTGGCTGGAGACAGGGAGCTGAACTGCTTGTTTCTGGTCACCATGTCCTCAGGAGGGAAAAAAAAAGAATCAGACCCAGCAGGTCTCATCCTCCAACGCTTTGCTTTTATTCACCGGTGAGAGATGGGAGGAAAAAGCCCCCAAGGCTTCTTGCTGTCCTCAGTCCCCATCTTGCTTCTCGGGGTGCAGGAAGGTCTCCTAGGGTGGTGAGACCAGGGGGACACATCACTGCATCCGTTCTGCTTCTCGTGCTCTTCCCTAGCCCCCCGGTCCTGGAGGTGGGACAGCAGAAGAGCTGTCCTGCCGCTCCGACCCAAGCATCCATTTCCATCCTGTGCCTTCCCAAGCAGGTTAATACGGACACGACCTGCCTTTGGGGCTTCACTGAGTGACCTATCTCACGATCTGGAGGAGTGGAGAGCAGCCTGTTATGTGACCTCAGCAACATCAGCATCCTGACCAAGTATTATTTTTAATGTAGCATAGAATGTGTTACTGGATTCAGCGGTTTTAAGTAACACTAACAATAGCCTTAGGATTTGATACAGGCTATCTGAATTCTACATTCGCTGTAGATGCATACACTACACACATTACACAAAACAACACAAATACTTTACAGCAGCAGCAGCATCAACACCAACTTTTACCCACACAAGGGTCACGCCACCGGGTCTGGGAGATCCCTCCGTCACCGCCTCTCCCCTTCATGATGCCACGGCTCCTTGCAAGCCCCATCCCGCCGGGCACAGTGACCCAGACCTGTGGGATGTGGCCCTTCCCGAGCCAAGCCCAGCGCTTGGCCCCAGTCGATGTCTCCCCGTGTCCCTGCTCTGCCTCCTCCTGCTTTGGGCACGGAGGATCCGGGCAGGATCCGGGCAGGCTCGGTGCAAGCAGGGATGCCTGCGGACCCTGAGCTGACAGAAGAGGCTTCCTATGGCCATCCCCAGGCGCTCGCCCAGCACCACAAAAACACGTGCATGGTCAGCAAGGGAAAAAATCAAGCTGATGCTGCAGCTGGTGAGCTACTAGCCCGGGCAGGTCCAGGCAAATAGCGCGGTGGCCACGGCCAGGTCAGAGGCCCCACGGCTCCTCCTTTTTTTTTATCCCACAGAGGGATGCCCCAGCTCAGCATCCTCTGCCGAGGCCAGGTCTCCGGCCGGGGCAGGACGGAGCTGGGCAGTGCCGCACGGAGCTGCCACGAGAGCTTGGGCAAGGAAGGAGCTGCAGGCGGGAAGGGAAGGGAAGGGAAAGTGAGTGCTCTGTCAGTGACTCAGGTACAGCCCGGCGCTGCCCAGCCCTCTGCCTGTCTTCTCCTCTGCTTTCTCTGTCTGAGTTGCCAGCCCCGTGGGGAATGGTCTTCTGGTGCACTGCCCGGCAGGCTTGCTGGAGATAGAACAGTAAAAACCCCAACCAGGCGCCCAGAGGTAGGGAACATCGGGTTCCCCGGGGAGCCAAGCCTTGCAAAGCCACCACAGCCAGGTAACAAGACAGCACCATGAGCCGAGACCAGCAGCAGGCAGGGAGCTGCCTGCCCGGGCAGGGGGGACACAGAGTCTTCCCCGGTGTCTGGCAGGGAGGAAAGTCCCCGCCTGCACTCCCCTCACTCCATCTTGCTGGCAAACAGCAAAGAGCTGCTGAGGAAAAAGGCGAAGCAGCACCAGCACCCGGCACCTCACTTCTCCCCCTGGGGCTGCCGGCAGGAATCGGTGCTCCCCGTCCCAGAGAGGAGCCATCCCCAGCCGGGCAGCCAGCACGCTTTTTGTGCAAGCAGCAAAGCTCAGCAACGAAGTAGGGGTTCCAGAGACTTAAAAAAAAAACCCAAAACCAACAAAAACAGAACAAAAAAACCCATAAAAATAAATGAAGAAACAGGGCTTGAAAGAGGCTGTAGGGTTACAGCTCAGCCGGGGAGCATCCTGCTCCTCCCAGCAGCCCGGTGGCGAAGAAGAAGAGAGGACAGCCTTCGCTGAAGGCTGCCGCTGCCTCCCGGCATGCACCGTGCCTGCTTCCTGGCTGCCGAGCGAGGCTTTAAAGTGTAAATAGCAGCATTGTTTCCCAGGGCTGCCTCGACGGGGTGTGGAAGCCCTGACAGAGGCAGGAAATCCATCTTCCCAGCCCAGCCCCGCTGGTAGGGCTGCTGGCAGGGTGCTATCCAGGAGGGTGCTATCCGGAGCTAGGTGAAGGGCAGCGTCTCAAATAATTCAGGTGCTGAGCCCGGTGTCGGGGAAGCTGGCAGGGCTGGGGGACAAACACAGAGAAGGAGGCAGAGCAAAACTGGGACAGGCAGGAGCACAGAGAGCAGT
>NW_009594249.1:433-745 GCF_000690535.1 Cariama cristata | reverse complement strand
TCTTCTTTCTCCTCTTCTTCGGAGCGGAGGGGATGGACGGAGGCCAGCTGCCAACCTCGATGTCGTTACTAAACTGACAGGAACCCAGGCAGCACCCACCAAGGCATGGCCCGAGACATAATCAGCGACAATCTCAACTTACAGCACCCCCGTTTCCTTTGAAAATCCAGAACTGACCCAGCTGAAGCTCCCAGGAGGCCGGGCTGTCCAGGGAAGAGGAGACATCACTCCTAGGGTTGACCACGGGACGATGCCACGGACCCAGCAGCATCCAGAAACCGAACCTGACCCGCACGCTGCCCAGCCCTGACC
>NW_009594249.1:0-265 GCF_000690535.1 Cariama cristata | reverse complement strand
GACGTGTGCCCCAGCTCCAGGTCGCATCCTCCAACATTAGTGCAAAGGCCCCGCACCGCAGCACACAAAACACCCTGGACCGGAGGGTGCTCCTCTCTACCGTCTGGTTTGCAAACTCAGGGGGACAGCCAGAGAAGTAATAATTAGCCACAGTTAATTATTACAAAGTGACAAACTCGATGCAGGCTGCGAGGCTGGGCTATCTGAAAAGCTCTGGGCGAGGAGAGCCTGGGCCAGGATGTGGCTTTGCCGGTCGAGGCTCAGA
>NW_009594248.1:14283-33522 GCF_000690535.1 Cariama cristata | reverse complement strand
GAGGGAGCTACAGGCGTGGGCGGGAGGGTGGTGAAGGCCAAGGCCCGGGGGACCCACCCGGGCTCTAATTCTTGCTCTGGGGGGGTCTGAGGTGTGGGGGTGCCGGCACCTCCCGGGGTGCAGGAGCCCAGCAAGGGGGGAGCCTGGCAGACCCTCGCCCGGAATTAACAAAACTGAAGCAGGGTCATGCCTCACCCTGCTTAAACGAAGTGGGTTTGAGCTGTAAATCCCAGCCGGAGCGGGATGAAGAGCACTGGGAGAGGAAGGGGTGCAGCTTGCGGAAGGTTTGGAGATGCCGTGGGTGTAGGATCCCCCCCGTGTCCTCCTGCACCCCCTGAGCTGCAGGACATCGCCCAAAAGCCGAATTGGTTGCAAAGTGAAGATGATGTTGAGGCGGTGTGCCAGCCCTGTGGGTAGCGTGAAAAGTGTGTCCTCTTTGTAAAATGTAGCAAAGAGGTTGGCGACATAAAATAACTCCAGTTACTGGGGGAAAACAGCAAAAATTATTTCAGTGCTGCTGTAAGGGGCATAAGTAAAGGAACTTTGGGTGACAGAACGATTTCATTATGATTTTTTTTCCAACTGCAGAGGCTACTCTCAAGGACAGTGTAGGAAAAAAAATTTAAATGGAATAATTTTTCAAAGGCGGTAGAGTTCAACTGCTTTGATACCATTGAGAAATACCCAGTCTTTCCAATATACTGATCACGCACAGATGTGATCCCAGAGTGCTCGGTATTTGGTCCCAGGGGATGCCGAGTACCACGTGCGTGGGTGAGTAGCGATCCGGAGAGAAGGCATCAGCTGGATCTTCTCGCCAATGTAATAATTTAGGAATGTTTTTGTCTTCAGGCGCTTGTGTTGTACGGACTCGGAGGGAACTTTGGCAACAGGCTTTGAGAGGATAAACAAACTGGAACCACCAGTAACTGGAGCACAGCTTTTAAACAGTGCTGGGTGAGGATGCTTGCCTCCTGTGATGCTACGTGAAGTAAGTGGTGCCTTTCTTTTTGCTAAGAAACCCCGGCAGTAGCTGAATTAGATACTGCTTAGAATGAAATATGACACATGGTGCTCTGCACATAACTTTTCCTGCCTTTACAACGGTAGAATTAGCTCTAACTTTGACTTAGACATGCACTTTGTTATTTTAAACTATTTTACATTTGGAAGGAACTATAAAGGCGAAGTCTAATCTGCAGGATGGATAAAGCTTCTAAGTGGTCATTAACTTTAACTGCTTTAACCTGTTCAGCAGATGATGGGTTGCGTACACCTGAGTTCCTGTAGTCTTGATCTCTTTCCATTAAATGGCTTTTGTCTTGACTAGCTCTTCTTTTGAACTTCATTGCTCTATAATAGCACATAGGAATGATGCTTTGAGCTTTTGTTACCACAAAGATTATCTTTATGTTGAAAAATAGCACCAGACTAAAAGAAATTGAAATTGAGTCTGTATTGCCCTGCGCTGCCTTTACTGATACGATTTTAATTAAGGAAAAATGGCTGGGCAAAAAAATAACCTCGTCTCTGGAAGTATATATCCACAGCGATGTGCTCCCTGAAACGTGCAGTATTAAAGCCATTGGTAAGGTGACAGCAGGATATGTTTAAACCTCATTCTGGAAGTTTGAATAAATGCCTTGCATGTGTTTGCTATGTGGCTACTAATTAAAATGTGTGTGTAATTGGTTTGGGATTTAACTCTGCTGTGGGAAGGGATGGATGGGCTTAAAGCAAATGACTGGAACCCCTTAAAAGGATAACTTGTAGAACTTGAGTGTTTGTCTTCTCTCATCTCAGTGTTCTGTTACTATTTAATATTTAAGCCTCTTTTTTTTGCTAAAAAGCTTTTCAGATTGCTGTCAAATGTTTTTTCCTTTGATGGGACAACTGTGTTTTTCAAAGGAAGACAATTGTTTAATAAGAATTTCCTGAGGAAGATCTCATTCATGACTTCATGATTAACGTTTGTCTTGATCTAAATACCAAATGTAATACCGAAATACCTGGGTCTTGGTTGCGTATTTCACACACGTGTGTGAGAAACAAGGAACTTTCTGGAGCTGCTGTGCTTTTGGCTGAGGTCTTCACTGAAGCGTTCAGTGCTGACTGAACAGGATGACTTAATACCATGGAAAATGAAAGTTGTTATCTGCTCAGTATTTGAAAATGTAATTGCAGTGAAAAGGCATCTGTGTGCTTGTACTTTTTAATGCCAGGTGCTTAGTACATGCTTTTTTTCTGTGTAGAAATTATATCTATTTGTTTTGGGATAAAAGTAGCTGTAATGAATTCTGCAGGAAGTCTCTGTTCCTGGGATTTCTTCACTTAGAACTGTTCTAATACAGGCTGGCTCCAGCAAGCTTGGGTACTGCGGAGCTGAGTATCACTGCTTCAGAATGGCTTTCTATGCTCTGTGTCCTGTCTTTTAATGTTTTAAATTGAAGAGGTATACAGCATTGCTCTGACTTTATTCCATCAGCTAACGGTGTCCGAGACTGTGATGGTACAAACATCTTCCCTCTCATGTGATCTTCAGGAATCAGTCTTGCTTCTTAAAGGTTTCAAGCATAGGGTGTCTTGCTTTTTTTTTATAAAGACTGTTTTTATAGTGTTATCAGTCTGACAGAATTTATTCACAGTCATCCTGTTCCTACTATACATTCATACCTCCCTTCACCTTGCCACCTTAATAAATCCCTCTAGTTTCTTAATTATTTTTGATGCTGTCTTGTGTTCCCCTGTGCCTCTGCTGCACCCTGCCCTTCCCAGCCAGGCAGGGGATCCCAGTAGTGCTGTGGCTCTGGAACCAGCTCATGTTCCACGTTTTCCTGTGGTCACACAGGATTACCTGTCCCTCATCCACAGCACAGTATCTCTTTTTGTCCTTCAAAAAAACCTAACCCCAAACAACAACAACAACAAGTATTTATGTTGCTTTTGCCTAGTGATATATCACCTTGGACTTCTTCCAGAAATTGTTGGTTGTATCTTTTCAGTTTTTCTCTCATGAAAGATGAGGGTTAGCTTTTTCTCTGATAAACTTGTTTAAATTGTACGAGATATAACTTTTTTATATTTAAGCTCATATGGTACTGATGACACTTCCAACTTTTGCTCTTTACAGGAGAAGGATTTTCTCCAAGTGAAACTTCTTTCCGATTGACTTCACTACCAGTTGTCATGGGAAGTTACGACATGACAGAGTAGCTGCTGACACCGAACAGTGGGTAGGGGAAAGGAGACCCTTCCAGCACCCTCTCCCACTGCTTTAAGTCGCAGTCGGGTCTCCAGCTGATCATTTGAGAAGGTAAGTGGTTTCCTCTGAAACACTGAAACCTTTTATTTTGGATAAATGTCCCCACCTGGCGTGGGCATGGCCGAGGTCTGTGGGCCATCGGAGCAGAGCTGCAGTGGTGGCCGTGGACTTTCCCCGCTGGTGGGGGCAAACTTGTGAGCACTTGGAGACGAAGCGGTCTTTCTAGAGTTGATTACGTGCTTAAACTTGGTACGGCCTAAATATTTTGTGACACCAGTGGGACAGAACTTCTTGAGGAAGTCAAATGTACTGTGTTACATGACGTTTATTTTTTAAGTCTCACCAGAGAAAATTAAAGGTGAAGGTAAATATGGACTGCGACACGCTCTCCGGGAATCTCCGGTCTGTTCCCCCTGTGATCTGTGGGGGGCAGTGCCCATCTTTCTTCTTTCCTCCCATATTTTGTCGGCTGATTATAAATAGAGGTGCCCGAAGTGGTGCCAGGGGATGAACAGCTTTGCCGCTGTGGTGCACGTTCGCCTGCCAGCCTTTCCTGGGCTGCTCCTCGGGCTTCCTTCTGACTTTCATTAGCAGATGTTGAGAAATTAAATGGGAAAATTGCCAATATTTGGCGAGGCCCTAATGAAGGGAGTGCTAATGCTGAAGGGGCTCAGTTATATCAAACCTCATCTTTCTAAACCGCCTTTCATCTGAGGATTTGCTAGTGGTGTTTGTCTATACCTGTGACTTGGATTTTGTGTCTTGCGAGACGGGTATCTATCCATCACTCACTAGCCGCACAGGAATAGAAACAAGGACTACGTGAATGTCACTGAGGTCATTACATCTTATCTTGTCCCAATTGCTTCACTTATTATGAGTGTTGTTCCAGAAAACAATCGAGAAAGGTGTTAAAGAGCAGATCTGAAGCCTCTGCCCTTTTAAGGGGAAGCAAATGAGATGTAGCTTTAGGTAATTTTGCTCCCTAAAACAGTCTCTGATCTCTGGAGGTTTTTATTCCCCCTGCGTCGGGATGGCAAATGTTATAACCAAAATCAGGTCATTAGAGACCAATGCATGAAGGAGCAGCTGTTGCATGCAGTCATGCACAATATTTCTGTGCTAGAAATGATTCATTTAGTCTGTGTAATATATATGGAAATGTGCTGCTGGAGAATTGCTGAAAATAACCTATTGTATTCATACAGCCCCAACAAAGCTGATCTTCCATTTGTGGACTTTACATGCCTTTTCCCTTTTTTGATATGTCAAATAAACGTAGGCAATCTACCGTCTTAGTTAAGTAGCGTTGCTTGACTATACTTAATCTGTATGTGTATGCTTCTTTCAGACTGACGTATCTGAATGCAATACCTTCGGCACTGAAAGCATAAACTAAATGAAGGCTATGGCAGGGAGTTGTATGGAAAGAAAATAAAATGCTGCTGCAGCAGCACCCTGGATGAACAGATAATGGGGGTGGAATAAAGAAAATGAAGTGGGGGGGACTATTTCAGAGGTCTTAAAATATTTTGAAAAATCAGAGCTGCAAGGGATTTTTACTCCTTTTGCTCAAGTAGAACATTCTGTGGTTTGATCTCAAAAAGCCTTTTGGGGAGTTCCTTAGTACTAAAAGCTGTTTTGCCCCCACCTTTTCTTTATTGTAATGTCCTTTGAAGTTCTCTTCAAAGATGAAGCCAAACTTCCCATTTATTCTACAGGCTGTAATGACTATCCATCATTGTTTAAGCAATTAGCTTGGTGGGGTGATTTCTGTTGCTGTTTTAAAAAAAAGTTCCAAAATCCTGAGTGGTTTAGACATGTTTTGAAAAAACACTAAGCCAACAGCTGTGCATTGGACTAATCTGACAGAATAGCAGCTGTCATAACAAAAGCAGAGCTGGTTCAAACACAGCTTCTTTGTGTAGTGATTGAAAATGATTTAAAGGAAAAGATTATTTACTGGTTCTACTGTGTTGAGCTGTGGGGCTGGGTAAGTGACTGTTCACTTGGTTTTGGTATGTGATCCCCAACAGTTGAGTGGGCTCTTAACCACTACTTTCCTCTAGCTTAGAGCCTCAAATGTATTTCGATGCTCTGCTTCTGGCTTTGTTTGCAGTCCCTCTGTGTTTCTGGAACCATGTTAGGTAGGTGCCTGCCTGGGTGCTGCTTGGCTGATGGCAAGCTGTTCCAGCAGGCACACAAACCACATCTGTAATCAAAGAATGCTCCCGTGAATGCACAAGAGGATAATTAAACAGTGCGATTTGTAAAGATGGCCTGAACTGTAGCGTTTTTAAGTATCAAATTATGCAACCTGGTACAGATATTTCAGGCTAATTCGCTCGTATTTTAAGACCCTTTTTTCCCCTTTCTCCTCATTCAGACAGAAGTGCTGGAGTAACCTTTGAAACAAAAGACTTCAAAGTGACAGCAGCCTGTGCCTCTGGCTATACTGAAGTAATCTACTAAAGCATGAATATTTTATGTATCTACAGCTAAATGACGGAAATTGCAAGTTGATATAAACTGATGTTCTTTGTATTAGCTCATGACAAATGCAGCAATTACCTCCAATCAGTTAATTACAGCATCCTTCTGTGGCCTGCCTTCCGCTTTCTTGAGCTTTCTTTTGTAAGAGTGAGTATTTGTTAAACTTGTGGTTCTTCTGTAGCTGATTCACTGAATAAATACTTTCTTGTTATGCTATTGGAAAATATATTGACCTTTAATACCATAGTGAAAGTCACTGGCATTTCCTGAGTCCGTCTTGCTGCTTTCTCTTTTGTTTATAGTCTTTGCACCTGGAAATGCCTGAATATCGTGTGAAGCTTCTGTTGTCTGATGCAAACTGCGGTCTTGCTGAGAGAATAGTAGAGGAAAGTATCTGTACTTGTTACACGTTAATTTTGTTATGTCTTTGCATCTGGCAATCCCTAAATCTAGAAGTGAACTGAAGTTGGACTTCCATCACTGTTTGCTGTCTCCTAATTCTGACTTTGTAGCAATGGTTATTAAAGGAAGCCAAGTTAATTCGTGGCAACAGAACATGAAATGACTGACTTGTACTCTGTTTGGATGATCTAGTAGCTGCTGCGTGCTAGGTGTGTTCATAAGAATAATTGTGAAACTAGTGGCTAACAGAAATGGAAATTGGTACCACTTTATGATGGGCCATCTCTTTCACATATATTTGATTTTTAAATAAAGAAGAATTTTATATTAAGGATTGCCAATTAAAAATAGAGTAAATATCAGATGACTAAGTAGTGATAAAGTACAATCTTGAGGATTGCTTTACTTATGGAACGTAAATGATTTCAGGCTTTTAGTTACATATGTTTAAATCAACTTTGCATTGTAACTGTATGTGTAGACTTGTCACAGGTGGAAAACTTGAAATAAGTTTCTTGTTTAAAAACAGTATGAATAACGAGAACATGGTCTGTGTTGTATAACATTCAGGACTTTGTGGTAACTCACAATGAGGGCCTTTAATTACATGCCCACAGCCTGCAGTAATGAGTCTGTCTTGAAATATTAACAGGTGGAACAAATATTGCTGGAGGATGAATTGCCAAGAGACCAGATGCAGGGACAGGAGAGATCAGCTGGCAGCAGTCTCCATGGCAGTCTGAAGGCTGTTGGCAGGAAAAGGGTATTATGGCGTTGTTAACTTACAATAGTCACCTCTGTACTTCCCTTGGGCATAGAACACTTCCAAGGTACAACCCTCAGACTAGTGCCCCATCCAAATGATATGATGAGTCACAGAATCTCATTTTGCTTACTAATACAGCAGTACAAAAGCGCATCCCTTCGTCTCTTAGTCTTAAGCTTAGAAATCTTCCATCTTATCTGAATTTATCTAGCATGCACTTCACAGTGCAGTGTAAGGATCCTGAGTCAACTCTGAGGAAATGAGCTTGCTCATACCAGAGGAATTCTGGCAGGGTGGCCAGATGTTGCCCTCAAGGCATTCCGCTTCCTTCTCAGCATAGCGTGTAACCTAGAAGATGGCACTCCCTTTTGAAGAGAATATTTAGGGGAACTTTTTGATGTAGTTGTAGGATAAATTCCACTTAGCATTTAAAATTCAGCCATGGATCATCTTGAAACAGGTGATTCTGAGTGGATCGTTCTGCCCAAGCACTGACATGTGTAGTGTTAAATGTAAGTAATCTATTGAAAAGTACAGTAGTTAGGCTTCAGCCCTGGAAATGGACCCTGTTGCATGATGTTAAAGATGGTGGCTAAATCTCTGCAGGGCATAGCCATCAGTCTCTTTGACACGAGACTTCTGTTTCTTGGTGGTACCCAGCACAATGGGCCTCTGGTCTCGAGTCGGGCCTTGGAGCATTAATGTAACAGGGATGTTGATTATAGCACTGTTTTCCTTGCATGCAGATGAGTTTGAGCTGCTGTGATTAGATGATGTGTCTGGAGGCAAAATACTGTTTATTGTGTGTTGATTTATTGCACAAGTCAGTGAGCAGTTTAAAGTAGTATTTCTTTTTCCAGCAGGATGAGAAAATGGTGGACAAGAGTACAATGAGATACTGAATACCAATTAATATTCCAGAGGCATCCATGTTAGAGTAGACTGCAGGCAACCAGCCTTTATTTTAACCTAATCTCTTGGTGATTTTAAGTACTTCCCAAAGGCTGGGGTTCTTCTTGCTGTCTGCAGAAGAGCAATCCACTTTAAATGAGATTATTTCAGGGCAGCTTCCATTCACTGGATCACTTCTCATCAAGAAGTAACATGGTGTTCCTTATGTCTGGGCACCATCCCTATTAGACTCCTGTAACCATTGACATGCATTTACTTTCTCATTAGTCTTGTTCTGATAACGCCAGGACCTCCAAAGACAAAGCATCCTCCCCCTTGAAATTAAGGTGCTAGTAATCTGCAGCTTGTTTGGTACCTTTGCTTGCTAGAAATGAAAGGTTATGCGTTAAGGTCATTGAGTCTCTGGACATACTTTCTTTTTTCATCAGATGAGTAGAACATCTTGTGATGGAACTGATAAAGACAACCAAGGTGAAACATGCTTTTCTGTTTCTTTGCCTCCTGGAGGAATTGGGTACTGTGCATTTAACCTGTCTTTTCTTCTTGTCATCAACCACCTTTCCTTCAGTTTGTTTTGCTCAGAAAACCTGGTTTCCTATAAAGGCATTGTCTGGCTGATGGGACACCATTTCAATAAACCTGTTTCAAGAATGCATTAAAGTGAGATACTAACAATTGGCGGGGGGGGAAGCTAGGTTGTAAATGTGGGTGGCCTTTCCACAATTTACTGCTTAGATACTGAAAGCAGGGTAGTCTCCACAGACTCCTTAGAGTCTCTTTTCAGGTTTGAGCTCCTTTTTATGGCTTTGTAAAAACACACTCCCATTCTTCAGAGTTTTGCATGGACAGAAGAGGGAACCCTGGTAGACTGTCTCCCACTGCTGTTAGAAAATCATGAAGGTTTTTTGGTTTTTTTTCTTGCGTGGGATTACATGAATCCAAAGGGGTCCTGACCTGTAGATCTTGCTTCAGCTAGGGGCTAACCAGAGAAGTGTGCTGCTAGTGCGACTTTGCTATCAATTTGACAGCAGCAGATAGCAGATGTGTCTCAGAATGCTGTTCTTGTTAATCCCATACATGCCATATCCCAGACACCTTTCCCTGGGTGCGGGAGGTGTCCAGTATGAGAGTTGAGCAGCACTGGGTTCTCCCTCTGTGCCAGCTGCACAAAGGTGGTATTCGGGTTAATTTCAAAAGATTGTTGTTTCATAACCAGAAGACTTGCTTTGTGGTTTTGTTTAATTTTTTTTTATCCTGCCCTAATTGCAAGATTCCTTTCTCACTTAATGGTAGGTTTCTGTGTCTAAAAGATAACAGATGTTATCTCTGTAAGGCCAGTGATGAGAATTCAGGTTATCTGAAACAACTTTTTATTTACCCTCATAGATCCAGCAGGAAAAGGCCAAGGAAAGGGAGGAGGCAGTCACCAGCTCGGAAGAATATGAAGACAGCTGCAGTTGAAAAAGAGACATTGATGCTGGAACACAGGAGGAACTGAGCTGAAGTAGCACAGGGAGGGAGCACTCAAAGTTTGATACCCGTGCCTGTGAGGATCGCGATATTCGCTATCTTTGTGTTTGTGATCTTCATGCGTGTAATTAATGGAGGCTAATACAAATGGTCTGCTCATAAACCTCATCCTGGGAAGAAAATAAAAGCACTGTCCTGATGACATAAGCAGTGTTTAGTGGTGACTACAAAACTGAAGAATGCACTTTTTTCTCCCTGCTACTTGTGAACAAGCTCTGCAGGCAGTGAATTAAAAGGCTAGTGGGAGGGGGAAAACAGCCTGTGAGTTGTCTTTGCCTGGTGTTCGCTGTGTACAGTAGTTCCTAATTCTTGGAAATGTGACTTGCTATCCTGTTTCTGCTCTGCTGAAGCCAAATTTGCATGTTTTGTGCCCCAGCTAGAGAGTTTATTCACTCAGAGGTGTTTGGAGTTCTGTGTGGCTTGGTTTTTCCTAAGGTGCCTGTGGCTGGGATTACTGCATTGCTGAGGACTTACAGCTTCTCTAAGCTCTGGTTATCTTATATTTGACAAATACCAGATATAAATTGAGGGAGCAATCTGGCAAGACAGGTAATGGCCCTAGCATAATACAAGCCATGAGTGATCAAGGGAGGAGTTACTATACGTTAACCACTTCTGAAATGTTCTTGCCCCTTCAAGTCTATAAATGTTACTGAAAAGGGGGGGAATGGTGGAAGTGAGGATCTCCCATTGTTGGCCTGCTGCTTTTCATCTAAAGAGGACCTAATTTTGTGTGGAATGTTCTCCTACATCATGACACTTAAGATCAAGCTGAGGCCTTTTAGTATTTTTCACAAGAGAAATGCAGAACTTTGAGCCTGGCACACAATGTGAAGAAAAGCACTGCAGCACCCTAATGTTGCTCAAGGCGTTTGATTTTAAACTGCTGGTTTTATCCTGTTGTCTGTGCCTGCTTTGCCAGGAAAGAAAATTTTGTATTCTTAGGTTTGACACTGTTTGGTTTAGGAGGAAAATCCTCCCTGTGTGAGTCATAACACAGTAAGCTAGGGTGTGAGATACTGAATGGTTTCCTTAAAACTTCTAAGACATTTCACTTCATCTTTAAGATATGTGCACTTTGTAATCTTTACCTCAAATCTTGGCGATGGCTTTAATGTGAGGTAAGAGGTTACCTCTTTTTCTAAGTAGGATAAATGGTGATAAATGAAAAGGGGGAGTTTGACTCCTGTAACAGTCTAAGTAAGAATTAAAGTAGCTGGCTTTATTCCACCAAGTGTGGCGTTAGCTCTAATCTCAGATGTTTCCTGCTTTATGAAGCTCATCTTCCAGTTTAGCAAGTGCAATGAAAGCTGGAATGTGCTATGTTTTTACTTGGATGTTGCATTCATAGGAAAATAATTTTTAGCTGCTTCAAATTGCTATGTAAATACCATCGCTTCCCTGTTAAGTAACTGATAGACCCTGTTGGTTCTACTTCACACTTTGAGGCTTTGCTCTTTGCTGCTTATGTGCCCCCACACTGTCTGCCCATCTTGCACTTCCTCTGCAAAACCTTGTCTTGGGTGATGCAGCTGATGCGTGGTAGCTTTGATCTGGTTATTCAGGGTGGTGAAGGGCTGTGTAGTCATGCCATTCCTCCTAACTAACTTCGGAGCCTTGTTCTTCTTGGGGAAAAAGTTATCATTTATTCCTTTCATTTGAAATGAGGTGGAATTTCTACTCCTTAGCTATCTTACCTGGAGGGTACTGTGGGTTGCCCAATGTGCATTTTCCCTTTTTGTTTCTCTATCCTGAATTTAGTGAATTATTTTAGTCCCTTCTTTCAGTTGAGGATTGCGAAGCATTGGCTCTAGGGATGAGGATTTTTTTAAATCCTCCTGGCAATGGGTAACAAAACCCGTTAATCTCCTGCTGCTCGACATGCTAGGGGTGTGCGAGCCCCTGTTGAAGGGCACGTGCTGTTCTGATATATGAAATAAGTGTGTTACTGCCCAACGCTGTTTTATTGGGTTGATTCTTTGGTATAAATGTTTAGAGGGCAAATGTTCCTAACCTTACCTTAAAAAAAAAAAAGGAGGAGAATTAGGCCAGGCTCCTGGGCACATTAGGTGCTGCAGCTTAATCCACACTTGGAAAAGAAACTCCCCCTCTGGCTCTTGTGTAGCACAGGAGGTAGACTTGCTGGGCTTGTTGAAAATGTCAATTATCCCTAGTTTCATCCCATCCTCAGGTGATGGTACCAACTCCCTGTTACCGTCTGACCTTCAAGAAAGTTGTACTGAGCTGTAAGTCTCACTAATTTTGGATTAAAAATGCATTCCTCCCAACTCAAAATGGGGAGACACAAACAGCTTCCTCCACCTCCAGAGAAGTTCAGTTTGTGCCAAGACTCCTCACGCTCGGTGGAAATGGATAAGGCAGGGTAGCGATCCTGCCAGAATGGAGTACGACCCATTCCTTCTTCCCTGGGGAGTTAGCTTAGCATATATTGTGCTTGTCCCTTTTATTGAACTGATCATCAAAACAAACAAACATCATGTAGGTATTGTCTGCACTGGGAGGGTGAGTTGTGCCCCATTCCATCCCACTCCATGGCCCTACTCCCCATTAGCTGCAATCCCAGGCACTGAAAATTATAGGTAAAGAGAGTACCTACTTTTGGGGGGCTATTTTTATCATATATGAGAACTGCATTTGTTTTCTTGGCTAACAGCAGTAGCTGAGATGCAAGGTAAGAAAATAAGGATGCAGTGCTGCTCTGTTGTTGCCTGTGGTGTACGAAAGGGGCTGTGGAGGGCTGGGGTGGCGGGGGGTGAAGCCACGGGTCACCATGGGATGCAGCGGGACACTTCCAAACACGGCGATTTCTCTCGGTAAGTAAAACCCCACACAGACAGCGTACTTTGCCTTCTAGAAAACAGATCCATTAGTTCATTTGGAAAAATAGATTTTTGAAAGGACTCTTGCCCTCTCTTGTAGCTGGGTGCTCCTCTTTCCTACAGCATATCGTATTAGAGCAGCTCTTCCAACTGGGTTTGGCCCTATTTGCTGTTAGGAAGACACCTGGGAGAGGACAGTGCTGCCTCCCCAGAGGTTACAGACTAGTTACAGAGGTTACTAGTCTAGTTTTAGTTGGCAAATGTGAGCTCTGGATCCACTTTATTTTGACAGAAGTAATGAACAGTTATTGCCTGTTCCGCTCTAAAAGTAGCGTGGAGGCAAGGCATTGTGTTAGGTGATTGAGATGTGGGTTTTTTGATGTAAAATTATTTTACACTTACAGCACACCGTGATTTAAGAGGTCACGATAAAACTTGCAGCGATGGCCGTCGCAGGGCACCCAGCCCTGCTGTGTCTGCGGTTTGCACTGGTTTCCCCGTGGCTGGAAGCAAAGCATCACCATCAACGCTGGCCCCGCGTAATGCCCAGGATCACAGATGGTTGCTCTTGAGCCTGAAGCGTTTGAGATCAATTGATTTGGCAAACCAATCTAGCTCGGCTCTGTGCAATTTCAGGTAGGTCTCGCTATATCTGGGCATTTAGAGAAGGAAAAGAAAGAGGGTGCTGGTTTTCTGGGCTGCTGAAGGCTTCACCCCTCCTCAGGAAGCAACCTTGCATTAGGCTGTTGTAGGAAAGGACTCGCTGCCTCTCGCTGAACTTACGAGTACTTGGAAATTCAGACATTACAGGAGACATAACCATAAAAGGTTTGTGTTTAATAAACCGCTAGTGCCTGAGAGCGCGGACAGGCTCTGCTTTTAAATCTGTTTGACAGGGCTGTGAGTCCTTACGATGAGTGCAAGGCGTGCTAATGGGTCACGTGCTGCTAGGAACTTCCAGAAGTAGATTGCTAAACTTGGCAAAGGTTGCTTGTGTCCCAGTGGGATTGGGGTGGGGATGGCTCTGTGTCTTAACCCAGTTCCAGTTATTGATATTTAGGATGAAATCTGCCTGTGGCATCATCTGCTGAGGAAAGATGACACTCAAAACCGAGCTAGAAGATCTCACCCTAAAGAAGGGATTTAAGTTAAACAGTTTGGTCTGGAATTTCCTTTTCAACTAGGGGGTAGAAAACCGATGTGTATTTCCATTCTTTCCCATAAAGGAAAACTCCAGTTGGGTGGGAATTGAAGAGCACGTCACCCATGGGGATTTGTGCCCTCCACATGTAGCATCTCTAGATCTAAAGGAGAATCGGACTTGGCACCTCTCTCAGATGGCAGCAGAGAAAATACTTGTTCTGGTTGCTGTTCTGCAGTGTTTTTCCTCCTCTTGCCTGAGCCATCTTGCTTCTCAGTCTTTGCCCCCAGCCCTTTACCCTGCTTTGCTAAGTTCCCTTGAAAGTGTGGATGGGATTACTGATGAACTGACATCCCATTACCACCCGCCTCCTCCAGCTTAACAGCGAAACCAGCCCTGCATCCCGGGCGAACCGGGGCATCTCGCGCCTTCCCTGCTGCTCGGAGCCCCCACCGATGCTGCCGGGTTGCTACCAGAAGCTGTCTCCCCCATGCCTCTAATTTTATGCACTGCAGCCTTCTCTGCTAGAGACCTGTCAGCAAGGATCTATGCTCGGCAGAAATAGCTCTGGGAGAGTAATGACAGCAAAATGGATGCTAAATAGGGAAGAGCAGAAGTGCAGTAGCAGTGAGGTCAGTTATAATCAACTTCCCCGTAACACATCTCTGTATCCTCAGAGATGCCCCAGGACGGGCAGCAGCTGGGGCTGGGAGATGTCTGGAAAGTGGAAGCTACAGGAGACCAGACTTGGGTAGATGGGTGAGAGAATCTCATCTTCCTTCTGCAGCTGCCTTGTTCTTCCTGGGGATGGCTTTTTCTCTGCTGCTGCGGCGATCTGGGCAGCTCAGGATCTACTCCTGGCCTCCCTTGGCTCTACTGGCCTGTAGCTACGTGCAACCACGCTTAAGATCTCGTGGGTGCAGAAGCAATTTTGCAGCCAATCTGTAAGGAGCGGGGGAACATCCAAGGGAGATGCTGGTCAGAGGTGCTTGCCAAGCAGTCACGGTCCAGCCAAGCTGGAAAGGAATTCCCGTGGATGGACATGGGGAGGGTTTTGGTGACTTGTCACACAAGCCTGGTGTGGTAGAGCCAAGAATAGAACTTCTTGATCCAGGGGGAATTGGGCAGAAGTACGTTGTTACAGATTAACATGTTTGCCTGTGAGCTTAGCTTTGGGGATCAACAAACAAAGAGAAAAATTGTGAGAAATGGAAGTGTTTCATCATGGCAACCTTTAAAACAAAGCATCTTGACTTCTGAAAGCATTTCATTTTCAAACTGGTATTTTATTTTTTTTTCTTTTTAAAGCACAAAATGCTTCAACATTTAACACCCAAAGGAAAGAAAACCAATATTCTCTGCAGCTTAAATGGAACATTTTGGGGCAGGTTAGGAGTTAATTCACAGAAATCTATTAAAATATTACTACTTTTGTAGAAAATCAGAATTATACACTGACATTTTTTACCCACATCCCCTTTTCAAATCCATTCTTTACACAGTCTGCTCTTGTCTCTTATCGCTGCCTGGTCCATGAATGATTAACCCTGCTTCCTTTGAAGACTAGAGAACAAAACACCGCCGGTCGAAGTCCCTTTTCTTGCTCAGGCATTCAGATCTTTCCCAGAGCTAGATGTGGTCTGCGGAAAACCCAGGGCACTTTGTACCCTGCACTGGAATATATTGACTCTTGTTGCACCGGTCAGGAAGGCCGATGCGATCTTCCATTTTATACCAGGGACTCTCTTGGTGAATGTGGAAGGGATGCAGCTCGTGATGCCAGCAAACCGCTGCTTTATTTCAGTGCTTTGGTAACCGTGCGGGGAGACGGGCTGGTCCCAGCCCTGCTCTCTCTCCCATAAACCCTCGTCCTGGGAACAAACAGCTTTTTTATTCCAGTCGTATATAAACATGGACTTATGTTTTGTTTTTATAAAAAGCGTGCAAAGCCTGATGCAACCATACCCCAACTAGTTAGACAGCTTAAAGCTCTTTCATGCTGCTGATGAAATTCTGCTAACTGTAGCTAATTTTGAATGTTACTCTGTGTGGGTTTTTTTTTTTCTCCTTTCCCCAGCAACTGTCTTTTTGAAGTGCCTGTCTGTCCTGAAATGATGTCTCTCTGTGTTTGTCAGACGGGCAGACACAGCTGGTGGACTTCTCCCCGTGGGTTAAATATTCTGATTGAGAGATCCTGAAGCTCTTGGCTTCTGTCTCCACAAATTACGGTGACTTTCTGCATTGCAACCAGCTCGGAGCCCTGCAGGAGGGGAAATTAATTAATTAACTAGTTAATTAACTGCCAGGTTGCCAAATCTCTGGAAGAAATGACAGGGGAGGACTGAATGCTGTCTGCGGTCCCCCTGCATTTCTCTCCATCGCTTGTGCCAAAGCGTGGTCTTCCCGGGCAGCGGGGCCGGGGGCTGAGTGCTCCAGCTGCTGCTGGCACAGAGATGTTCATGGGCACGTCTTGGTCCTCTTGCGTGTTTTTCCCCTTTATCTACAAGATCCTGATCTCTTCTAAAAGAAAAGCCTTTTACTGGGCTTCTGGAGGTGCTTTTTGCTGCTTTTCCCCTATTTCCTTACCTCCTGGCCTGCTAACTGCCCTTTAACACACCTTTCCCAAACACTTAGGAGAAGCAGTCTTGTCCAAGAGTGCTCGTTGGATTGAGTTGGCTCAACCTGAAGTGATGCAGGTAAGAAAAAGGAAAATAAGATCTCACTGTTTGACTTATTTGTGCAACTTGCAGGAATTCCTGCAACTCTCCTGCTGTTCCCATGGAAACAGATGTTGAATTGCAGGAAACTGCTACAGGTTTTCAGGACTTTTTTTTTTCTTTGACAGTGACACCTTTATCGTTTCCAAGCCACCTGGAAAAGTTCTTTCCCTTTTCATGGCATGAATCTCGAGTATCCCTGGGCCTTCTTTGTCTTACAAGTTCTTTGAGGTATCCCGAGAGGTGTCCTTAGCGGCAAGCAAGACACTGCCAGCGAAAGGTGCCATCGGGAGGAGGGCAAACGCCACTTTCCTGATGCCATTAGCCACCTGGCGATGGTGGGTTTGTTTCCCTGGGCGATGGCGGGTAGCAGAATGTGTCCCTCCCTCCTTCCCAGCACAAGCCCTGCACGATGGGAAGGTCTCGCTGGCCATCGGGGCATAGTGCTGTGCAATTTTCACTGTTCAAAAAGCATCTGCTGAGCGAAGCCAACGCCTGCCTTTGTGTGAGGGCTTGGGTCTCTGTCGCACGTTGTGTAAGCTCCGTCCTTCCGAGACAGACAGTTATTTTCCAGCCTGTCGGGTCTGACTCATCCACCAGTCAGGGACAGAACACCTGGGGCTTTATGGCCAAGCTGCTGTACCTGTCTCCGTGCTTTTATCCAATTTAAACTCGCCCTCTTCCCCTGCCTTCGTTTCTCATTTCTCTGGTCTCTCACAGGTGTTGGCATGGTGCAGACCGTTCGTCGTGGGAAGGTAAGGCTGAATGCATTGACCTGAGACATGATGCTGGCCAGTGAAAGCTCATCGAGGGCTGTTTCTTTTTGGAGTTACTTTATTGTTTTGTTTTTAATTGGGTGCATTAAATGCTTACGAATATGAAAGAATATTTGTTTTAATAGGTTATTAGCATCAAATATGTAGGACTATGAGGATAAGGATTATTGAGGCTTCCTAGCAGAGCTCTACCAGAGCCCTGGGCTGTGTCACACCGCCTCCATGCCCTATTTTATCACAATCCGTCACGTTTCTGCCACCAGCCAGAGGCCCTGGCTGACCCGAGAACCCCACTCGCCCGGTGCTGGACACACAGCATGGGGAGCCCAACCGCAGCTGCGAAACAAAAGGCGAAATGGGCAAACAAAAGACAGGAAGGAAAATGAAAAGGAGATGAAGGGTCAAGATCAGATGGCAATGTAAAAAACCAAAAGCAACCAAACAAAAAAAACCCACTAAAAAAAAAATAATCTAAACCAACCAACCAAATACCCACCTGGGGCCAAACCCCGTGTCCCGAGCCAAGGTCCCGTTTGGACCCCAGCCCACAAAGCAGGAGCTCCAAAATGGTTTGAAACGCCAGCCTGCTGTCGTTTCAGTGGGTTTTGTAAATCATGGTTTATCACCAGTTTTAAAATGGAAACCGCTGTGTAATACGATTGCAAGGGCCAGCTGCAATCTGTCACAGCCCCTTCTCCACCATCATCCATAAAGGTCGCCCATCGCCTGGCAGCTCTGAGCTGGTGCCCAGCACGGGAGCCCCATGGGTTAATGTGGGGATGGAGAGGAGCTGCCAGCTCCGTGGCCTGAGCACCAGCGCATCTCACCAGCCTGCCCTGGGCTGCGTCCTGCAGCCTCCCCTCTCCTTCCCCGTGCCTCCTACCCCCATGAAATGGAGCTTTCTGCAGTCAGCTCTTCAGTAGTTTGAGAAGACCTTTTTTGATATTTGGGTTTTTTTTGGTTTTTTTTTTCTTACCTCCTGTATGTAAGCAGGGAGCTTGCAAGTTTGCTGGAAACCTTTGTTCAAAGCTGCCTGGACTCATCTGTAAACAGCCTGGTAAATAATAATAACTCATAAATACTAAGTGTCCAATAATGCTAGACTGCTAATAGCCCCCCTGTTAAAATCCACTTTGGGGTCTTTTAAAATTTCTTAAGAAGTGAATGCCTTTGTAATGAACATCTTAATATTAGATTGGCCCTGTGCTTGAGGTTTTTATTTAAATGCAAATTGAATCCTCCCACCGGAAAGCTAACAGAAGATTAAAATAGCTGGTAGGGGATGAGAATTTGCTTTATGTAGAGTCATTTGACTCAACTTCTTGTTGATTTCCTCATTTTTCTTATTTTATGGCTAGAGCTGCTTTAAAATAGTTTCCTATCTCAACTAGCATGAGCTATTGGTGAGAATAAACCTTGTCTGGATCGCTACAGGGCTGAACTGGGGGGTCAACACTGAGGGGCTTTTGCAAGCCAGGGCTCAACATGAAACCTCCTCTGACCGCCTCTGGAGACTGTCCCTGGTCCGGGCTGCAGGGAAGCGGCCACCGGAGAGGCGAGTCCCTCTGACGTGGAAACTCAAGACTCTTCCAGCTCTGGAAGTTGCAGGTTCAAAGGCTGTTGAGTCTCGAGCACCTGATGCTGCTGGGTGGGTACCGGCCGTGCCCCGAGTCATGCGTGCTCAGAGCTCTGCGCCCGTGGGGCAAGCTGTAGGAGCACAACGCTGAAAGGAGCAGAAATCTCTGGGGGTGTCAAGGACCTTCAGAGCCCGGGGGGTCCTGAAGGATTAGGAACATCTGCTGGGCTGAACTGCAAATGCATCACTGGGGAGGAACTTTGAAGCTCGACGGAAGATGCATTGAAAGGATCTTTCTCTTTTAGATTTTTCCTTAGAAATTATTTTTCTGCAAAGTTATTCTGCAACTCTTTTAGAAGAGTAGAGAAGCAGGTCAGGGAAGCGAAAGCCTGGGATGTCCAGTGGGCTGGGAAATGGGACCCCAAAGGGCCCTACATCCTAGCGCTGCCTCTGCAACCTCCGAGCAAAGCCTGCTCTTCACGGGGCGCCTGGAGCCAGGGCTGCAGAGAGCAGAGGTTTTGGGGGTTTTACTGCCTAAACTGCCCGGCCGTGCCCTTGTTTTCCCCACAGTGGGTGCCCCATGGGGTGCGTGTCCATCGGATGTGCACCCCGGTGCTGGGCTCTTCTCTCCCTGAGCTGTGGCCAGTTGGCAGCGTGGGGTCCACCAGCCCGGAGCAGGTCCCCCCACAGCCCAGGGAACGCCGCAGCAGCCCGTTTGGGTCTCTGCCTCCTCTCAGAGGCAGCTCTTGCTTTTCAGCTCCTACTCGCCTATTTTTGTCGGTCTGTCTCCCTTTCCTAGGAGTTCTGTTTTTGCAGGCGGGGAA